>NW_025539147.1:0-14629 GCF_020615455.1 Coregonus clupeaformis
TCTCTCAATTCAATTCAATTTAAGGGCTTTATTGGCATGGGAAACGTGTGTTAACATTGCCAAAGCAAAGTGAAGTAGATAGTAAACAAAAGTGAAATAAACAATAAATATTAACAGTAAACATTACACCAGAAGTTTCAAAAGAATAAAGACATTTCAAATGTCCTTATTATGTATATATACAGTGTTGTAACAATGTGCAAATAGTTAAAGTACAAATGGGAAAATAAATAAACATAAATGTGGGTTGTATTTACAATGGTGTTTGTTCTTCACTGGTTGCCCTTTTCTTGTGGCAACAGGTCACTGTTATGATTAACTGGATAGAACCCAAATGCAGACAAGTACACCAAGCCAGAGAAGTTTTTAACAGGTTTATTATAATGTCTCAATAGTCCAGGTTTCCAATAAATGGGGAAGAGCAAGTCCAGGTTACAGGGAGGGTACAGATCCAGGTCAGGGCAGGTGTGGTACCGTAATGTCCTAGTGTCCGTGGTGAGTCCAAAGGAGAGGCCCGATAGTGGAGAGCAGGATGGTGTTCGTGGCAGGAGGAAGGGAGGCAGGAGTCAGGTTCCAAATATCTGTGGCACAGGAGAAAAAGTAAATAAACAGTCCAAAAAACAGCCAAGAGCGAAAACAGACAGGTTGAGTCGGCAGCGAGACTAACATGGTTGTCTTGACTATGATCTGACGAGGAGTCTGGAAAGTTTGACCGGTCTTAAAGGCTGAGGTGATTATAGTGAATGAGCTGCAGCTGGAACCTGACTCCCGCACACCAGACTTCACTCCTGCAATCAAGGACAGACAGAGGGGGGAGGGGAGAGCAGAGAGAGAGCTACCTAGCAGCAGTAGGCCTAACAGTACCCCCTCTACGGACGCCACTGGCGGCCGACAGGGTTTATCAGGATGTAACCTATGAAACTCACGAACCAGAGCAGGATCCACAATGAAGCTCCTGGGCACCCAGGAACGTTCCTCAGGACCATAACCCTCCCAATCCACCAGGTACTGGAAACCACGACCCCGGGCGAACATCCAGAAGTCGCCGGACAGTGTAGACCGGACCCCACCCACGATCTTGGGCGGAGGAGGGGGACGAGAGGGCGGGCACAAAGGGCTAACCGACACAGGCTTAATCTGGGAAACATGAAAGGTGGAATGAACCCGTAGGGAGGCAGGAAGCTGTAAGCTAACCGCGCAGGGGGTATAACAATAGACAGTATCTTGAACGGTCCTATAAAACGAGGCGCCATCTTCTTCGACTCCACCTTCAATGGAAGGTCCCGTGACTTCAGCCATACCTCTTGACCAGGAGAGTAACCGGGAGCCTGGGACCGGTGACGGTTGGCTTGCCTCTGCATGTACGCGGCTTCCGGGACAGAGCTACTCCTGGCCTTCCTCCAGACCTTGCAGCAGCGGCGCATGTGGGACTGCACCGAGGGTACCGCAAGTTCCCTCTCTTGGGAAGGGAACAGGGGAGGTTGATAACCCAGAGCACACAGAAAAGGAGACAAACCAGAGGAAGCGTTAGTCAAGGTGTTATGAGCATATTCCACCCAGGGGAGCATGGAGCTCCATGACCCAGGGTTAGACCCAGTGACACAGCGAAGTGCGGTCTCCATCTCATGGTTCGCTCTCTCGGCTTGCCCGTTGGTCTGGGGGTGATATCCAGAGGACAGGCTGGATGTAATGCCCAAAGCTTTACAGAAAGCTTTCCACACCTGGGAGACAAACTGGGGACCCCTGTCAGAGACAATATCCGTGGGTAGACCATGAGAGCGGAACACATGTTCAACAAAATATCAGCCGTCTCTCTGGCAGTGGGCAGTTTAGGTAGGGCCAAAAAATGAGCGAACTTAGAAAACGATCAATCACCGTAAGAATGACAGTCTTACCAGATGAGGGGGAAGTCCAGTGACAAAATCCATAGCGATATGCGACCAGGGCCGGCTGGGCATAGGTAGAGGTCGAGATGACCAGCGCTGGCCTGGGTGGAGTTTTTACTTCGTGCACATACCGTACAAGCAGCAATGAAGGCTCGAGTGTCCGCCTCCATCGTGGCCCACAGAACTTCCGTCGCACAAAGTCAAGGGTCCGCGAAACTCCAGGGTGACAGGTAAGGGGAGACGGGTGAGCCCACTGAAGTACCTGGGAGCGAGCAGACTCAGGGACAAACATCCGGTTAGGAGGACCCCTCCCAGGGTCAGCTTGATGATGTTGAGCCTGTCTAACAATCCCCTCGATGTCACATGTGATGACTGCAATACTGCAGGTAGGAGGCAAAATGGGTTCAGGGTTACTACCAGTATCAACAGCCGAATGAACACGAGACAGGGCGTCAGGCTTGACGTTGCGTGACCCAGGACGTAAGACAGAGAAAAATTGAATCTCCCAAAAAAATAGTGCCCACCTGGCTTGACGGGGGTTGAGCTGCTTCGCTGACTGGAGGTAAGCCAGATTCTTATGATCCGTCCAAACGATGAAGGGTTGTTCCGCCCCTCCAACCAATGTCGCCACTCCTCGAGAGCCAGCTTAACGGCGAGCAGTTCACGATTTCCAACATCATAATTCCTCTCTGCCTGAGAAAGTTTCCTTGAGAGAAAAGCACAGGGATGCAGTTTGTTATCTTCAGGAGAACGTTGTGACAACACTGCACCTACCCCAGTAGTCGGATGCATCCACCTCCACGACAAACTGGCGGTCGGGGTCCGGCTGCATCAGAATGGGAGCCGAGGCGAAGCGATGTTTCAGTTCTTTGAGACGCTGATTCGGCCCCTTCATTTCCGAGCGAACGGTCGTGAGATGGAGGTGAGAGCGGTGAGTGGCGCCGCAATGCGGCTGTAGTCCTCTGATGAACCTCCTATAGAAGTTCGCAAACCCCAGGAATCGTTGAAGTTGTTTGCGGGTAGAGGAGCTGGCCAGTCCGTGACAGCAGAGATCTTAGCTGGGTCCATCCGCAGCTCCCCCTGAGCTATGATGTAACCCAAAAAGAGGTCTCAGACACGTGAAATTCACATTTCTCCCATCTTCACAAACAGTTTGTTCTCCAACAACCTTTGCAACACCTGGCGCACATGCAGTTCATGTTCCTGGGAGGACTCTGAGAAAATCAAGATATCATCCAGATAGACAAAAACAAACCGATTCCAACATGTCCCCGAAGGACATCATTGACTAGTGCCTGAAAAACAGCAGGGGCATTAGACAACCCAAAAGGCATAACCCGATACTCAAAATGTCCCAAGGGTGTGTTGAAGGCAGTCTTCCATTCATCACCCTTACGAATGCGCACCAGGTGATACGCATTTCGTAGATCCAGTTTCGTAAAGATGGTAGCACCATGAAGGAGGGGAAAAGCAGAATTAATCAAAGGCAGAGAATACTTGTTCTTAATGGTGATGTTGTTAAGTCCACGGTAATCAATACAGGGTCTGAGGGTCTTATCCTTCTTAGCAACAAAAAAAGAATCCCGCTCCTACAGGTGACGAGGAAGGACGATAATACCTGCCGCCAAGGAGTCCCGAATGTAGTTCTCCATAGCCTCCGTCTCCGGCCGGGAGAGATTGTACAGGCGACTGCTGGGGGAGCGGGGCTCCTGGCTGGAGGTCAACGGCGCAGTCGTAAGGCCGGTGAGGAGGAAGAGAAGTAGCTCTGTGTTTGCAGAAAACGGATGCCAGGTCATGATACACGTCAGGAACAGCAGAAAGATCCATGGACTCCAGTGGAGGTTGAGGCACAGTACTGGCAGGAGTCTGAGCAGAACACAAACAATTCACATGACAAAATGTGCTCCATGAAACAATGCTACCTGTCACCCAATCAATGTGTGGATTGTGTTTTATGAGCCAGGGGATACCAAGGACCAGGGGAGTCTGTGGGCAGGTCGATAATATGGAATTGAATGTTCTCCTGATGATTTCCCGACACTCTAAGACAAACAGGAACAGTCTGATGGGTAATGCGGGTCAACAATTGTCCATTTAGACCCTTAGCCTGCAGCGGACAGTCCATAGGAACAGTCTCCAAATCCATTTGTTGAGCCCACTCTCTATCCAAAAAGCTTTCGTCGGCACCAGAGTCAATCAGCGCACTAACAGAGAAATTCTGGAACTGCCACTGGAGGGGATGCCTGGAGCAGAATGCGGGGAGAAGAGGAAGAATCCGCTGCTCGGCTCACCAAAACTTCTCCCATAAATGATGAGCCGGCCCTTTTCCCGGACGAACTGGGCAGGAAGGAACGAAATGACCAGCTTCTCCACAATACAGGCAGACCCGAGCCTGAATACGACGTGCACGCTCCTCTGAGGACAACCGTGCACGACCCACCTCCATGGCTCGGGTTCAGTGCCTCGTATCGACTCGGGAAGACACGGCTCTCTCCGTAGGACGATGCAGGGAGGAGTTTGTTGATGACAGACAGGTTGCTTGGAACTAACACTCCTCTCCGGCGGCGCTCCGAATCCGATTATCCAACCTGATAGTGAGTGAAATAAGATTATCCAGCGTAGGCGATTCATCATATGACACCAATTCATCTTTTAAAGTCTCAGACAAAGCATTGATGAACACTCCTTGTAATGCCTCGTCATTCCAACCACTCACTGCTGCTAAAGTCCGAAACTCCACTGCCATCTCCGCCACACTACGAGCCCCCTGCCGAAGAAAACAACCGTTTAGCAGCCTCCTTGCCTCGTGACGGGGTGGTCAAAAACCTTCCTCATCTCCGTGGTGAAGGCCACGTAAGCGTTGCAAATGTCCGACTGACTCTCCCAGACCGCAGATCCCCAGGCACGAGCGGAACCGCTAGTAGAGTTGATAAGGTAGGCATACGGGCTCTTTCTGAGGCGTAGGTGAGGGGGCTGTTGTTCAAACACTAACGAGCATTGAGTCAAAAAATCGCCACAGGTTCCCATGTTCCCGTCATAGTGCTCTGGAGCAGGAACAAAAGGCTCTCTTGATCTGGGCTGAAGGGGTAGTAAGGGCAGACACTTGATTGGTGAGTAATTGAACCTGATTAAGCAGCACCTGACTGTCCTCAGCAATCGTCTTAAACAGGGTATCATGTTGGCCAAGTAGAATGCCCTGATTGGCTATGGCAGTCCAAATTTAGAGTGCACTCTGGGGTGGTATCCGAGCTACTGTCTGCTGGGTTCATGTTGGTCAGATCATACTGTTATGATTTAACTGGATAGAACCCAAATGCAGACAAGTACACCAAGCCAGAGAAGTTTTAACAGGTTTATTATAATGTTCAATAGTCCAGGTTTCCAATAAATGGGAAGAGCAAGTCCAGGTTACAGGGAGGGTACAGATCCAGGTCAGGCAGGTGTGGTACCGTAATGTCCTAGTGTCCGTGGTGAGTCCAAAGGGAGAGGCCCGATAGTGGAGAGCAGGATGGTGGTGGCAGGAGGAAGCGGAGGCAGGAGTCAGGTTCCAAATATCTGTGGCACAGGAGAAAAAGTAAATAAACAGTCCAAAAAACACAAGAGCGAAAACAGACAGGTTGAGTCGGCAGCGAGACTAACATGGTTGTCTTGACTATGATCTGACGATGAGTGGAAAGTTTGACCGGGTCTTAAAGGCTGAGGTGATTATGGTGAATGAGCTGCAGCTGGAACCCTGACTCCGCACACCAGACTTCACTCCTGCAATCAAGGACAGACAGAGAGGGGAGGAGGAGAGCAGAGAGAGAGCTACCTAGCAGCAGTAGGCCTAACAGTCACAAATCTTGCAGCTGTGATGGCACACTGTGGTTTTTCACCCAGTAGATAAGGGAGTTTATCAAAATTGGGTTTGTTTTCGAATTCTTTGTGGATCGCTGTAATCTGAGGGAAATATGTGTCTCTAATATGGTCATACATTTGGCAGGAGGTTAGGAAGTGCAGCTCAGTTTCCACCTCATTTTGTGGGCAGTGTGCACATAGCCTGTCTTCTCTTGAGAGCCAGGTCTGCCTACGGCGGCCTTTCTCAATAGCAAGGCTATGCTCACTGAGTCTGTACATAGTCAAAGCTTTCCTTAAGTTTGGGTCACTCTCTCTCCCGCCATATCCCCCCCTCTCTCTCTCTCTCTCTCTCCCTCCTTAACCTCTCTCTCTTTCTCTCTCTCCCTCCTTAACCTCTCTCTCTCTCTCCCGCCATATCCCCCTCTCTCTCTCTCTCTCTCTCCCTCCTTAACCTCTCTCTCTCTCTCCCGCCGTATCCCCCCCTCTGTCTCTCCCTCCTTTGCTCTGCACCCATCTGTGCGTGTCTCCAGTAAAAGGTGTGAGGAGACGTTTCAGTGAAAGACAGAGGATTAGCTACTGCCACTCAGCCAGAGACATTTAGAATGGCTTCAGTCTCACTCACAGCAAAGAGCAAATAACCCTGGATAAACTAAACTAAACCAAAACAGTGAAAGAATAATCCCCAGAGGGCTAATAAGGAGGGCTAATAAAGACTAAGCTGGACGAAGAATCATAAATATAAAATATCATAAAACGTGCACACTTTATGCAAACCTGAGTGTGAGATGTTGAGAGAACGAGGCTGGCTCTATATATAATTCTGTCACACAATAGAGATATTTATGATTGTAGGCTTTTGTTAGTGTGTTGTCATGATGCAAACATACACACTGACATTACTTTATACGGTAATGAAGCCAAGGATTCTAACCCTAGAGCCAAGGTCTCCCTGACAACACTGCAAAGTGAACATGGATGGAAGGTTTGCCAAGACCACCTGAGTATTTGATATTCACCATTCATAACGTTTCTCAGTACAGAATCATACTTTTGAATTTAACTGAAAGTAAACTAGTCAAAAATAACAGACCACTTGGCCTTAACCAGTCAGTCTTTCTAGAAGTAAACCTATTTCTGAGACAGTTGCAAGAGAAAATATCTGTCTTGGGAAAGAAGGCCATATTTTGATGACATTTGACTGTTCTGTGTATACCGTGTTGATTAAGTACTGTACCATTAGTATAAGCAAACTCTTATCACAACATGCACATGTTTATGTTCTCCAATTTCAATGGTTTATGAAAGCAATGTGTGTGTATACGTAAGGATTACACTCTTATCAGCATGCTAAGGGACAAATATAACTGTTTATGTAGTATAGTCATTTATTGTGATGGGGATTTTCTCTGCCTTAAGTTTGGACAGTTTCACTAAATGCCAAATGCATGAAATGATGCCTAAAAACTATCCTTAAACACACATTCACACACAAATATGTACACAAAAACATGCATATTTTCTATCTCATATGCATTTCACACCAACAAGTGTCTATGTGTGTGTGCTGACTCAGGTCCTGGTACACACAAATATGTACACAAAAACATGCATATTTTCTATCTCATATGCATTTCACACCAACAAGTGTCTATGTGTGTGTGCTGACTCAGGTCCTGGTAGCAAGCAGATAGAGAGGATATCTGAAGCTGAGCCCTATTACTCAGAGTCAACCCAGTATCACAGAATATTGTGAAATAGACACAAATTGCTTATTGGAAATTTGTGACGGTAAATTTTTTTGTGTGCAGTACACAATTTTGTATACAGAGCATTTCAATCACAGATAAAGACAGTAAGTTACTTAAGACAGAATCGATAGGAGGGAGGTTGGGTGGGCCTATAATGTGGAAGTCTAGCAACCTAAAGGTTGTGTGTTCGAATCTCATCATGGATAACTTTAGCATTTTCGCTAATTAGCTACTTTGCAACTACTTACTACTTTTGAGCTAACCCTAACTTTAACCCTTTAACCTAATGCCTAAACCTTTAACTACTTAGCTAGCATATTAACTAGCCCTAACCTTAACCCCTAATCTCTAAACCTTAACCCTTAGCCTAGCTAATGTTAGCCACCTAGCTAGCCTAGCTACCGTTAGCCACAACAAACTGGAATTTGTGTAATGTACACGAATGCGTTATGAAGAAAGAAAATCGTGTAATACCCACAAAATGCATTGTGATGAAAATCATGTAATTCTTCGTGTGCCTGTCATGAATTTCGAATAAGTAATTTGTGTCTATTTCACAACAAGCTGTGATAGTGTGTTGGAATTTACACAACATGCTGATGTGGAGATTTACTCTAAACAGCTTTATCATCTAGCAGCACCAGCATTCTCTCGCACCACATTTTAAATAATCACCTTTGCTCGTGTCTTTTTCACTAATGGGATCATGGCCCATTGAAGCTTTATTAATCCCTAGCAGCCAGCTGACAAGTCGTGCTAACAATGAGTTTAAAGGGAGAGGGAAAGAATACATCCAATTAGGCATCTGTCTGTCTAGGCCACCCACCGCCCACGGTCACCCCACCACACCGTATTTTCATTTAAAACTCCTCATGATATTCTCATTATTTTCCCGCGGGAGAGCTAGGCCATTAGACAGAGCATGTTCTCAGACCACAGGGTGGTTGTTAGTGTAGCACTAGGCTAGCCGACCTGATTAGCACATCAGGAGACAAGCAGGCAGGGTTCCAAGGGGTCATCCGTAAGGTATGCGTTCAATCAGTTGGCTATGCTATAGAACTGTGGTGGGGTTATGAGATGTTTATGTAGCTACAGGCCAGTGGTACTATGTTTTCTTTTCATGGGTCATGTGACCCGTAACGTTGCTGGATGCAGGCCTCGCTCTGCTCCGTTGTCAGTGAATGCATGATTCACAAATCTGCAAAATGTGGACAAATTCATTATTTTATTGAAAGCGTACAGCTGAATTAGCTCTTTTTGTAAAAATTACTATCGGCTTTGAGTCAGGAAATGTGTACTTTTCAATCGAAAACATTGTTTTATATCATTATTTTATATAGCCGACTGCCACAGCAGTGGAGATGGGTAACAACTGTGCATGTGCGCCCTTGTGGGGGAAACACTGCTCACGATATGCCCTTATATGGAGCTTGATGTCACAGCTTTATTTGGTGGGAGAAGGAGCTGGTGCAAAAGTTGATAGAGTAGGCCTTTCTCAGGTAAAGTTAGTTACACAAAATGGAAAAAGAGACGGTAGCAAGAGAAGGCTGGTGTTCGGTCCCTGGCTGTACTTTATACATGAGAAAAAAGAAGAAACCCGCACACTGCTCTTGATAGTGTCACACGCTGATCTGTTTCACCTGTCTTTGTGATTGTCTCCACCACCCTCCAGGTGTCGCCCATCTTCCCCATTATCCCCAGTGTATTTATACCTGTGTTCTCTGTTTGTCTGTTGCCAGTTTGTTTTATTTCGTCAAGCCTACCAGCGATTTTCTCCTTGCGCCTGTCTTTGTCAAGTTCCTGTTTTCCCGGTTTTGACCATTCTGCCTGTCCTGACCCTGAGGCTGCCTGCCGTTCTGCACCCTGTCACACCACCCTGGATTATTGACCTCTGCCAGCCCTGACCCTGAGACTGCCTGCCGTTCTGTACCTTTTGGACTCTGATCTGGATTACTGACCTCTGCCTGCCCTTGACCTGTCGTTTGCCTGCCCCCCTGTTTTTGTAATAAACTTGTGTTACTCGACACTGTCTGCATCTGGGTCTTCTCCTGAAACGTGATAGATAGTATCACTGCTCTTTAATAAGCTTTATGTATTAAAGAGCAGTAGGTGCGGTTTCTTATTTTTTCTCATCTTATTCAACTCTTACCATGCACCTGCAAAAAGGGATAGCTGAGATGTGCGAGTGCCTTTTGAATTTTGCACTTTATACATGAAATCAAGGAGGAAGGCACCAAATTTCACAGTTTTCCAGTAAAAGATACATAGAGATGCAGAAAATGGTTAGTAGCAATAAGAAATAGTAAATCCGCAGTACAAACTCCTGCCACCAACCTTACATCGCTGCGTGTGTGAAGCAAGCACTTCAGCAATGATGCATACGAATGAGATATGCGATCTGAAATTATGGGGACAGAACACCGAATGATACTTAAGCAATAAGGCCCAAGTGGGTGTGGTATATGGCCAATATACCACAAACCCCCGAGGTGCCTTATTGCTATTATAAACTGGTTACCAACAAAGTTAGAGCCATAAAAATAAATGTTTTGTCATACCCATGGTATACGGTCTGATATACCACGGCTTTCAGCCAATCAGGATTCAGGGCTTGAACCACCCAGTTTATAATAAAAGATACAGCTGTTGGCCTCCTGAGTGGCGCAGCGGTCTAAGGCACTGCATCGCGGTGTTGTGGCGTCACTACACCCTGGGCTTTTTTTTTACATTTATTGAAAGCAGTAACTTCTCTCAATGTACTCTGAACATTTCATGACTCTATACCCAAGGAAATGTATTAAAAATAGCTTCTGTAGTTTCATAATTGTATGTTTGTTAATGGGAAAATATGGTCATTTTTTCAATTTCCTGAAAAATGTATGTTTTGGAGATAAGAGGTTTTCATCAGACAGCAACGATATGTGCCCTATGTATTTATGACAAGGGGTGTTGAGGAGACAATAGACATTGTGTCACTGTCACGATCGTCATACATAGAGGAGGACCAAGGCGCAGCGTTGAAGGTGAACATATCTTTTATTACGATCAACCCGATCAAAACAATAAACGATAACGTGACGTCTACAGTTTCACACAAACCGAAATGAACAAGAAACCACAAACACAACGTGAAAGACAGATAGTTAAATAGCAGCTCCCAATCAGAGACAACGAGTAACAGCTGACACTCGTTACCTCTGATTGGGAGTCACTCAAACAAAGAAATACAATAACCTAGAACCCACAACAAAACATAGAAACTAACACCCTGGCTCAACATACGAGAGTCCCCTGGCCAGGGCGTGACAGTACCCCCTGAAGAGGCGCGGACTCCCGGCCACATCGGCCACAACAGGGGAGGGACCGGGTGGGCACTCCGCCTAGGCGGCGGATCCGGCTCAGTGGAACAGGCACGTGCCGTGCCGACACCCGCGACGCACACCACTGGCTTGGTGTGGGGAACAGGCACCCGGGCCGGACAGGGCTGACGCAACGCCCCACAGACTTGGTGCTGGGGAGCAGGAGTGGGCCGGACTGGGCTGGCGGCGACGCACCACAGACCTGGTGCGGAGAGCAGGAACGGGCAGAGCCGGGCTGACGAAGACGCACCACAGACTTGATGCGGGAGCAGGAATGGACCGGACTGGGCTGGCGACGCGCACCACCGACCTGGTGCGGAGAGCAGGAACCGGGCAGAGCCGGGCTGGACGGGACGCACCACAGACTTGATGCGGGGAGCAGGAATGGGCCGGACTGGGCTGGCGACGCGCACCACAGACCTGGTGCGGAGAGCAGGAGTACGGGCAGAGCCGGGCTGACGGGCGCACCACAGGCTTGAGTGGGAGCAGGAATGGGCCGGACCGGGCTGGCGACGCGCACCACAGACCTGGTGCGGGAGCAGGAACGGGCAGAGCCGGGCTGACGAGACGCACCACAGACTTGATGCGGGGAGCAGGAACGGGCCGGACCGGACTGGCAACACACGCCAGTACCTCTCGCCGTGCCTCCACACCTTCCATCCCCTCTTCTACCAGTGGCCCCCGTAACCCGGCGGCTTCTCCGGCAACCCACTGACCGCTCTACTCGCGGCCTCCTGCTGGTCCGCCGTCGTGAGCCCCCTAAAAATTTTCGGGCGTCTCTCCACCCGTGGACCACGTCTCCATATCCCTCGCCAGCCCTCGCCCTTCTGCCATAATGTCAAGCCCTTGTCTTCCTCCCTCGAGCTTGACCCAGGTCCAGGAGGCGAAGGGAGATCTGTGAGGGATCTCCTAGCGACGGCTCCTGGACACGCTGCTTGGTCCCATCTTGGTGGTTTCTTCTGTCACGATCGTCATACATAGGAGGAGGACCAAGGCGCAGCGTTGAAGGTGAACATATCTTTTATTACTGATCAACCCGATCAAAACAATAAACGATAACGTGGACGTCTACAGTTTCACACAAACCGAAATGAACAAGAAACCACAAACACAACGTGAAAGACAGATAGTTAAATATGGCTCTAATCAGAGACAACGAGCCAACAGCTGACATCTCGTTACCTCTGATTGGGAGTCACTCAAACAAAGAAATACAATAACCTAGAACCCACAACAAAACATAGAAACTAACACCCTGGCTCAACATACGAGGAGTCCCCCGAGCCAGGGCGTGACAGTCACCTTACATTGCAGAATAGAATGTCCAAAAAACATTGTGATAAATAAACATAGGCTATATAGTGGTTTGGGCTAATGTGAAAACATAAACCCACTAACGGCCCAACTCATAGCGGTTTATGATAAGCAATCATTCAATAAAGTAAAGTTTAGCTACTTATTCTTTGGATAACTACCCATTTGGCGGAGCTGGAACAGGGTTGTGTCTCCAATTCCGCTTTTGAAATATGGAAAATGTTTCCAGGACAACCAGAGTTTTTGTGGGCAGCAAAATCTATGTGGTTCGAAAAGCAAACTAACTACTCCTCATCATCATCATCATCATCATCAAGTTCCTCCAATTCTATAAGAATTGTAGTCACATATTCAAATTCTCTGCAGCACAAACATTCCTCATTTGTTGGCATTGGAGTGCAATTGCCACAACTGCACCACCAGTCTGTGTTGATCCTGGGGATGGGTTGGGGCTCTGTCCAGCTGTTACTGCGGCCTCGGTTTCTAAAACGGTGGCTGCCATCTGAAATTCAATTTGCCCTAATTCTTCCTCAGAATAGTCTATTCTGGCTCAAATAAATAAGGTTTGACAACATCGACGCCCCTCTAGTAGGCTACTCTTCCTCCTCACTCGCAACTCTTTCATCGTCAGCATATTCTCGGTTGTTTTTTCGCAAGAGAACTGTACTGTCTTTAGTATCCTCACTACTTCTACCCCCCCCCAAAAAATGTAATCTATGACATCGAGCATCATATAAGGGCATATCGTGCAGTTTCTACGTAGCAGGGTTTCCGACACGAGGATTCTCATGCGCAGTTGTTACCCATCTCCGCTGCTGTGGCAGTCGGCTACATAAAATAATGACATAAAATAATTGCAAATATTCTGACTCAAAGCCGCTATTACTTTTGACAAAAATAGCTAATTATTCCGTACGCTTTCAACAAAACAATGAATTTGTCCACAGTTTGCGGATTTGTGAATCATGCATTCACTGACAACGGAGCAGTGAGGCCTGCATCCAGCAACGTCACGAGTCAGGTGACCCGTTTTTGCAGCGGTCTCAGTTCTGCACTCCAGAGAGCGAGAGAGGGGGAGAGGGCAAACTCCACTGAACTACAGTGGTTTCAATGTATGGAATCACTTGGGAGATTTTGGATTTGGGTAAACTTCTCCTTTAATCTCGAAATCGTGGCCTAACTGGCCCCCAGAGCACATTAAAACCACAGCACACAAAAACAATAGTTGCGGTCTGTCAGTGTTGCAATCCCCGCCTCAGTGATTAGGCAGGCCAGGGGTATCAATCCTTCACTCACATGACCATGTTGACATAGTGATGACTGTAAGAGACAGGCGTGATCCTAAGCATGTTGAAGAAATACCACACATGCCTTATCACCCCAGATCCAATGTCAGAAAAACGACAAGTGAAAGGTTAATGTTATTCTTGGAGATGAGTGGTTTTAGCGAGGGCTTGGCAGGTGACCTGACCTCACCTGGGCCGGTCGTCATTGACAACGCTCCAGGTAAACATTCCTGAGTCATGATTGGGAGGAGAGAAGGAGGGGGGAGGGAGTCAGGGGGTGCAGTCATCCAGTAAGAGACCACACACAAAGCACTGAATGTCTGCCGTTCATCTGGCGTTCATCTACCATTCGTTCGCTTGTTCACTGCGCGGTATGTTTTTGGCATTTAAATGCCGTCTGATTTTGGCCATTACTACATGTAGAATTGCTTTGCCCTTCGGTAGAGACATTTTTACTCTGCATCAATCAGAGAAGGAGATTTATTTTAAAGAAAAAAATAGGGTACTTTTCCCAGTGACATCCACCCCCTTGCAGCTTGATAAATGAGCACGTCACACTTCATATGCAATGAATGGGATGGTAGCTAGTTAAGTGCACAGACACAATGCACACAACACTAAATCCTCATCTAAGCTAGCTATCTGGCCACTGTAACTAGTAACATTATAATTCAATCACAATGGATTAGTTTCATGAAGCAGCTGCCTGTTAGCTGCCGATCGAGTCAGTGGAGTGTCTTTAGCTAACTAGCTATGTTGTGCTAGCTAGCGAATTACATGCTAACCATTAAGCTAACCTTAGCTAGCTAGCTAGCTAGAAATGTGCCAAATTGGGCTGGCACTGGCAGTATGGGATTATGGAGAGTGAATTAAATTATTCAATCTTCATCATCTTGCTAGTTAGCTATCTAGCTGTGGCCATCTGGCTAGTATCAACAAGGGCTTTCTACAACACAAGCAGCTAAGTAGTTAGCTGACATTGGCTACGTACAACTAGCAACAAGGGGAAATGCCAAACAAAGCTTATGAAAGCAACACTACTGCCAATTTCTGGTTTGGAGTATTTTAACAAGGCTGGCGGATGATGATCTGTGCGGATCTGTGCTATGTGAAAACAAAAAAGATTGCCGGCATTCTGTTCAGAGGTGCTAAGTAGTCCTACTCTCGGCAGGCAGATGCTCGACAATCCTACCGGTCTG
>NW_025539148.1:0-14632 GCF_020615455.1 Coregonus clupeaformis
TATGTACTGTATGTATATATATATATATATATATATATAATAAGAATAATATACACTTAGTGTACAAAAAATTAGGAACACGAGCTCTTTCCATGACATAGACTGACCAGGTGAATCCAGGTGAAAGCTATGATCCCTTATTGATGTCAAGGGGAGGAGACAGGTTAAAGAATGATTTTTAAGCTTTAAGACAATTGAGACATGGATTGTGTATGTGTGCCATTCAGAGGGTGCCATAAAATCAGCCGTTTAAGAAGGACCACAAGTTCTCAATAGGGTTTAGGTCAGGTGAGGAAGGGGACCATGTCATTATTCTTTCATCTTTAAGGCCTTTACTGGCTAGCCACGCAGTGGAGTACTTCGATGCATGCGATGGAGCATTGTCCTGCATAAAAATCATGGTCTTCTTGAAAGATGCAGACTTTCTTCTGTACCACTGCTTGAAGAAAGTGTCTTCTAAAAAATGGCAGTAGGTTTGGGAGTTGAGTTTGAGTCCATCTTCAACCCGAAAAGGTCCAACTAGCTCATCTTTAATAATACCAGCCCATACCAGTACCCCACCTCCACCTTGCTGGCATCTGAGTCGAAGTGGAGCTCCGTGCCCTTTACTGATCCAGCCACGGGCCCATCCATCTGGTCCGTCAAGAGTCACTCTCATCTCATCAGTCCATAAAACCTTTGAAAAATCTGTCTTCAGATATTTCTTGGCCCAGTCTTTGACGTTTTCAACTTATGTGTCTTGTTCGGTGGTGGTCGGGTTACAGCCTTCCTTACCTTGGCCATGTCTCTGAGCACTGGAACACCTTGTACTTCTGGACACTCCAGGTAGGTTGCAGTTTTGGAATATGACAGCACTGGAGGATAATGGGTTCCTGGTAGCTTCACATTTGATTATTTTCAAATCTTTGGCAGTTAATTTGCGTCTTTTTTTCTCAACACGGTTCTTGCGACCCTGTTGACTATTTGCAACAAAACGTTTGATGGTTCTGTGATCACGCCCCAATATCTTAGCAATTTCAAGAGTGCTGCATCCCTCTGAAATACTTTTACAATTTTTGACTTTTCAGAGTCAGTTAAATCTATTTTTTGGCCCATTTTGCCTGAGGAAAATAAGCTGCCTAATTATTATACACACCTTGATATAGGGTGTTGATCTCCTTAGCCACACCCTCCTCATTACACAAATATACATCACCTGATATGCTTAAATCTAATAAGCATTCCAGTTTATACAGCTTGGAGTTGGGAAATATGCATAATAATGATGATATGTAGTCCCGTGTAGCTCAGTTGGTAGAGCATGGAAGCGCTTGCAACGCCAGGGTTGTGGGTTCGATTCCTACAGAGGGACCAGTATAAAATAAAATAAAATAAAAAATGTATGCACTCACTAACTGTATGTCGCTCTGGATAAGAGCGTCTGCTAAATTACTAAAATGTAAATATGGTCAAAATACTGACTAGCCTAATAATTGTGCACACAGTGTAGATGAGATAATGACTTGGAATGAAATAATAGTCAAAATAAAAATATATTTTATTAAAGAAATGTGAATAAATAATGGTTAGTAAATTATAAGCAGTAATGGGCAGTCACTACCATCGTGAGACTTGTATTCATTGTTTTATTCTGTATTATTAGAGCATTCAACCCACATAATGCATATTGCAAAAAAATGAAATCGAAAACCGTGATTATGTTTTAATAATCAAACCGAAACCGAACCAACCTGAAAAAGCACCAATCACTCAGCACTAGACACCGGGTGCTGTAGATGTCCAGGAGAGCCCTGTGGTTGCGATCACTATTAACATGTTAATACAAGTGTGTGTGTGTGTGTGTGTGTGTGTGTGTGTGTGTGTGTGTGTGTGTGTGTGTGTGTGTGTGTGTGTGTGTGTGTGTGTGTGTGTGTGTGTGTGTGTGTGTGTGTGTGTGTGTGTGTGTGTGTGTGTGTGTGCTCGCTAGTACTCACTATAAAAGCTTACTTTTGTCCATACATCCCCTGAATGTCCCATAACCCATCATGGTTGACCCTGAGTCGTGTTCTCCTCCTCTTTCATCTAACTAGACGCTCGATATTGAAAGCCATTTTCACTTTTCCTTTTTCCATCAATGTATTGGCTTTAGACTAGAGGACAACCAACGTCCTTCCGAACCCTGAGCCTTCACTCATATCCTACGTGACACACGGCATCTCCAGATTGGCATCCGATAGGCAGGGCTCTTGGTGTGGCGCTGTCGACACGGTCCCATTCACAGCCAGACGATGAGAAGCAGACAGACAGCTCAGCTCAGATAAGCCCCAAAACGCCATTCATCCACCGGCGCCAGTGGATTGTGAAAGAAGAGTGGCATTGTGAATCAATCACTAAAACACAGCGCTTAAAGAGGGCAGGAACACGGGGCTTTAGTCTCTTAATCAATATCCAATTTGAATCTCTTGTCTCTTTAATTCAGTTACATTATCTTGTTGCCATTTTAGCGTTGGGGGAGAGAAGAAAAAGAGAGAGATGGAGGAGAACAGAACGGAGAGAGAGATGGGGGAGAACAGAAAGGAGAGAGAGATGGGGGAGAACAGAAAGGAGACAGAGATGGGGGAGAACAGAAAGGACAGACATGGGGAGAACAGAAAGGAGAGAGAGATGGGGAGAACAGAAAGGAGAGCGAGATGGAGGAGAACAGAAAGGGAGAGAGAGATGGAGGAGGAACAGAAAGGAGAGAGAGATGGGGAGAACAGAAAGGAGAGAGAGATGGAGGAGAACAGAAAGGAGAGCGAGATGGAGGAGAACAGAAAGGAGAGAGAGATGGGGGAGAACAGAAAGGAGAGAGAGATGGGGAGAACAGAAAGGAGAGCGAGATGGAGGAGAACAGAAAGGAGAGCGAGATGGAGGAGAACAGAAAGGAGAGCGAGATGGGGAGAACAGAAAGGAGAGCGAGATGGGGGAGAACAGAAAGGAGAGCGAGATGGGGGAGAACAGAAAGGAGAGCGAGATGGGGAGAACAGAAAGGAGAGCGAGATGGAGGAGAACAGAAAGGAGAGCGAGATGGAGGAGAACAGAAAGGAGAGCGAGATGGGGGAGAACAGAAAGGAGAGTGAGATGGGGAGAACAGAAAGGAGAGCGAGATGGAGGAGAACAGAAAGGAGAGCGAGATGGAGGAGAACAGAAAGGAGAGCGAGATGGGGGAGAACAGAAAGGAGAGCGAGATGGGGGAGAACAGAAAGGAGAGGCGAGATGGAGGAGAACAGAAAGGAGAGAGAGATGGAGGAGAACAGAAAGGACAGACATGGGGGAGAACAGAAAGGAGAGAGAGATGGGGGGATAACAGAAAGGACAGACATGGGGAGAACAGAAAGAAGAGAGAGATGGGGGAGAACAGAAAGAGAGAGAGATGGGGGAGAACAGAAAGGAGAGCGAGATGGAGGAGAACAGAAAGGAGAGCGAGATGGAGGAGGAACAGAAAGGAGAGCGAGATGGGGGAGAACAGAAAGGAGAGCGAGATGGAGGAGAACAGAAAGGAGAGCGAGATGGAGGAGAACAGAAAGGAGAGCGAGATGGGGGAGAACAGAAAGGAGAGCGAGATGGGGAGAACAGAAAGGAGAGCGAGATGGAGGAGAACAGAAAGGAGAGCGAGATGGAGGAGAACAGAAAGGACAGACATGGGGAGAACAGAAAGGAGAGAGAAAGGGCGGCAGGTAGCTTAGTGGTTAAGAGCGTGTGCCAGTAACCGAAAGGTCGCTGGTTCTAATCCCCGAGCCGACTAGGTGAAAAATCTGTCGATGTGCCCTTGAGCAAGGCACTTAACCCTAATTGCTCCTGTAAGTCGCTCTGGATAAGAGCGTCTGCTAAATGACTAAAATGTAAAATGATAACAGAAAGGACAGACATGGGGAGAACAGAGAGAGATGGGGGAGAACAGAAAGGAGAGAGATGGGGGAGAACAGAAAGGAGAGAGAGATGGGGAGAACAGAAAGGAGACAGAGATGGGGGAGCCCCCTTTTACATGGCTCGGTCTGGTCTGGCGTTCGTTTTTCCAGCCCCAGACCCCTTTTACATGGCACGGTCTGGTCTGGCATTCCTTATTCCAGCCCCAGTCCCCTTTTATCTGGCTTGGCTGGTCCTGCTCCCTGCCCAGGCTGCTGGCTGGCTGATGGGTTCTGACCTCTAACAGGAGCCAGCGCTGAGGCAGAGTACATCCAGCTAGCACATTTGGTTCCTTGGAAGTTGTAGGAATGTATGTTTTTGGTTTCACATTGGTTGTGGGAACGAAGCCAAACGTTTCCTGATAGGTAAAACGTAATGTTTTTTTAAAGGTTCTGAGAACAGAAGTGAACATTTTGCCTGTTCTGGGAAAGTTTATTTTTAGGTTGCAGGGAGGTTCTGAGAACATTTTACTCTGGTGCCTGCAAAGTTTTCCTGGCACATTCTATGAGCTCCAAGCACACATGGAAATTCCTTTCCTTAGGCATTAATCATGCGAACACATTTATTTTTTATTTTGACACGGCATCATTGAGATTTGAACCAATAATCTTCTGTTTTCTACATGTGAGCCATTTAGCAGATGCTTTTATCCAAAGCGACTTAGTCGTGCGTGCATACATTTTACATATGGGTGGTCCCAGTGGAAATTGAACCCACTACCCTTGGCATTGTAAGCGCCATGCTCTACCGACTGAGCCACACAGGACCAGTGAAATTAGTCCACTGCGCCACCAGGATAGAGCTATGTTTTTTTACGCATACAAAACTGTATATTTTAATCTATTCAAACAGACCCCATTTCAAAGGAAACAAGAACTCATTAAGAGCAGGTGTGGCCAATAACTGGGTGTGGCCAATTAGTGGGTGCAGCCAACACACCTGAACACACTTAACAAGATAGATGATAGAGAGAGTTTTGTTGATGCTGAGAACAGAATGTATATGTTTTTAAATAATGTTCTTAGAATTTTCTCTGAACATTACTAAAGTTTTATTGTGGTGTTTATGGAAAGTTTTCTTAAAGGGATAATCCACCCCAAACCACTAATTCCTATGATTAACAGTGTTAAACAGTGTTAAATAACACTAATATGTGAAAACAATATTTATTGTGAACAAATGTTTCATTTTGTCGATATAACAAGGTTGTTAGCAACATGTAAAAATCGTTGTGGAAATCTGTTGCAGCTCAAGTCGACTACAAAACCCACAATGTAATGCTCTCTCTCTGGGCTGGCTGGCTAGCTAGCAAACATAGCTAAACACAATAATACCAAAGTCAATATCAGCATGTGAAGTAGCTAGCTAGTTGTAAAATCACCTAAACAAACTGCACTATCAATTTAGGAGTATCTCACCGAGTTCAACTTGTAGTTCGTCTCAGCCCACGATTTCTTGATTTCACAGATGGACCACTTAAAAGTTAAATCATGGGGGAATGTTTTATTTTACCCACTGATAGAACATAGGCTTTCACCAAATGTCATGATTTTTATTTCTGAGGGTGGATTATCCCTTTAACGTTCTGAGAACAGAATGTATATTTTTAAAAACAACATTCTTGGAACGTTCTCTGAACATTACAAAAGTTTTCTTGGGTTTTTTATGGAAAGCTTTCTTAATGTTCTTGTAAAATTTGAGAACACGATTTTAAATAGAACCATGAGTAAACCTGTAGGAAACGTTATACTGAAGTACTGAAATTCCCACAGAAAAATGTTGATTCTTAATGTTCTCTGAACTACTTGAGAAATATTCCCAAAATGTAAATTAAATGTAACTATGTTTGAACTTTTAGCAAACTTTCTGTTAAAGTAATGGAAATACCAAGAAAAATAACGCTTTTTTTAAAAATGTGCTGAGAATGTTCAAAAGCCAAAAACCTATCCTGCACCATTCCCAGAAAGTTGTGGGAAGGTTGTTTGCAAAATAACCATAGGACAACCACACTCTCACCAAGCTCTAAGAAACATATGGTTCTCAGAACGTTATGTGCTAGGTGAGGCACACACTGGCAAGACGTTAATAACACATGGCCTCCACAAAGGCCTCCGTTTTAGGAAACTTAGGCTGCTTCCAAAAAGGCACTCATTCCCTTTATATGTGCACTACTTTTGACCTGGGCCAATAAGTCAAAAAGGAGGTGCACTATATAGGGAATAGGGGTGTCATTTGGGACGCAAACACTCAGGTACTGCATGAGGATTTGAAAACGATCCACAAGATAGAAGCTGCATCAATCGTATGCATTGTAAAGATTCTACAGAACACAAAAACGGCATAAAAGACTCCAGTCTGTGGTTGACTGGTACACTCCCTAACCATAATTCACTGGGCCTAACCCCCCATTCCAGCAGTAGCATCCCCTCTCATCTCCCCCCTCTCTCATCTCCCTCCTCCCTCATCTCTCTCATCTCGGACCTCCTCCCTCATCTCCCTCATTTCCCCCTTCTCTCATCTCCACCCTCCTCCCTCATCTCCTTCCTCCCTCATCTCTCCCATCTCCTCCATCCTCCCTCATCTCCCCCTCTCTCATCTCCACCCTCATCTCCCCCGTCTCTCATCTCCCCAGCCAGCCATAACAGAGCCCAGTGTCTGCAGCTGGACCCTGGACAGAGCGACGGTGGGTGGAATGGGGGTAAGAGACAGGGATGGGGGGGGTGGCTCGATGAAAGGCCATCTTGTGTCCCCCATGTGCAGCTGTTGGCTGCTGTGGTGGTGGGCGAGAGGCGAGAGAGTGCCACCGCCAGCACTCCGTCTCTGACTCCTCTCTGTGTCCCCCCCCCAGCTAGCTAACTAACACAGCAGAGCTCTCTGTCCCTGTCCCTCTGCCCCTCCCTGTCCCTAGCACTTAAAGGGACAGAGCTTCTATAGGCTTTGTATTATAACACCCACTCACTGCTCAAGAGTTGGGGTTGAGGTAAGCCCTCCCTGGCATCTCCCTGTGGGGTCCTTAGGGTGACGTGGTAGTCAGAGGACTTGGGAATGTGCATGGTCTTGACCTTTGGCTGTGGAGTGGCCCGGAGGCTATATAGAGAAGGAATGTCTCCATTCTCAGATAAGGCAATAGAACTAGGCCTAGGTCTATGTTTGACTTGCTGCTAGCAGCCATTAACGCTGACACTGTAATGTTTCAAAGGGAAGTTAACAATTATGAGTTATTATGGCAGAGATGATGCATTCTAATACTTGATGCAGCCTTTTGTCTCCTGAATCAGTCTCTCTGTGTGTTCACTTTTGTTTGCGTTGATTAATGTGTGTGTGTGTGTGTGTGTGTGATGACGATGTTGAGGATAGTACAGAAAATCACAGATGCAATTTGCACGGCTCTCTTGTTTGCTTGCTATGATGAATCTCATCCCTAATGGGATGCAACAACATTCCTTATGAGGGAGCGATGTTGTCCGTCATCCAGCAAATTCTCTCCGCTACGCTGGAAGGGACACTTTTCAGGAAGTTATTTAGAGTTCTTTCACTTAGTCAAGAGAGAGAGTTGGAGACATAGAAATTGCTTTACTAGAACAGGCATCCCCATTCAAGTCAATGAGGCCATGATCGATGGGTTCTATTTCTATGGTTGGAGAACTCTGTAAGCTATTTACAGACTTCTATCTAGTTTAAGACATTCAACTTCTTCTAAGTTCCATCTCTGGCCTCGACAATTATTTTGAAGTGGCATATTTTGGTCCAGATTTGATGAGATGATCGTGTGATGAGGTCAAAGAGCTAATCACAGGTGGGAACCCCACCATAGCTCCTCTGACAGGTTGTTCTGTTCAGTTCTGGGAAGCTTTACACAGACTCTCCAGGGCTCTCGACTTATCAGCCACTCCGATGTCAGAAATAGCAGCCTCAACACTTCTTGTCACTGTTAAGATAGCAAAACTAATGGAGCCTCCATGGATCCCTCTTCAGCAGCTGCATCAGGCCTTTTACCCTTCCTTCACAATCTGTATTCACACGGTGTCTCAGAATAGTAGTGCTGATCTAGGATCAGGTCCTCCCTGTCCATGTAATCTTGTTCATTATGATCCAAAAGGCAGAACTGATCCTAGATCCAGCAGTCCTACGCTGAGACGCTTTGTAAATAATACAGGCCTTGCCTTTGACCGTTCCATCCATCACATCATGGTTCACACTGACATGTTGAATAAGGGGAAACCAATTTCTTCATGACACCCCCTTGTCATTAACCCATAGTCTAATCATGAGAATAGATGCTAACATGCTAACATTGGATCACCGATAGCGGTAGTGCATCTTGCTGCTCCTTCCTGGTCAACTTTCTTACCACCTTGTAGGCTAGGCTGTGTGTGTTTTTCACTCGGCTGTTGTTATGACAATTGTTTTCCCCTTATCGGCGAGGTGTTGGTCCCTCGTCCCCCATTCGTCACTGACACCCTCCCTGTGATCTAGTTAATTTGCCCTCCTTTATCTTCCGCTGTGGAATGTGGCCAGCGACGATAAGACCCCCGACAAGCCTCAGACACATAACACTTGGGCGCGCACACACACACACACGCGCGCACCACACACAACACACACACACACACACACACACACACACACACACACACACACACACACACACACACACACACACACACACACACACACACACACGCACACATACACATTCTCTCTCTCTCTCTCTCTCTCTTCTCCCTCCCACTCCCATTCCTCTCTTTCTCTGGCTCTCCATCTGGCTCTCTGTCTTCTTCTAGCCGGCCAGGCAGGCTGAGGCAGTGGGGTTTTGTTTGGTGATTGATTAGCGGGCGGCCAGGCCACTCAGTCTTCCTCTCCCGGGGTGGGGCCAGGCTCTGAGATGGAGCAGTTAAGAGCTGACCCTGTGACATGCCTCCTGTCCAAAGCAACAAGCACACCAGACACAGCTCCTCTTGCCCTGTATAATCCATCATCGTCCACAGGCACACCAGACACACTGCTCCTCTTGCCTTGTATAATCCATCATCCTCCACAGGCACACCAGACACACTGCTCCTCTTGCCCTGTATAATCCATCATCGTCCACAGGCACACCAGACACACTGCTCCTCTTGCCTGCAGTAATCCATCATCCTCCACAGGCACACCAGACACACTGCTCCTCTTGCCCTGTATAATCCATCATCGTCCACAGGCACACCAGACACACTGCTCCTCTTGCCTTGTATAATCCATCATCCTCCACAGGCACACCAGACACACAGCTCCTCTTGCTGTCACGAGTTGCTAAGCCAGAACCCAGAAGCAGACCAGGACAAGGTAAGTTGAAACGAAGGTGAGTGTTTATTACAAATTCAAGAGTGATGCTGAATAATCCAGGGAACAGAGCGGGCGGCGTTGATTAGTTGTTGGGGGTGCAGTGGTTGATCCCATCCTGGGTCGGCAGCCGCCGACCACCAGGCAGAGGTTGGATGAAGGTTCCGGACGGGTGACTGCAGATGGAACAAAACGGGGGTAAGTAAGCAACCAACCAACAAGGTGCAAAAACAACAAAACTAACGCTAGGCTCTAAGACTGATACTCTGGTAAACCTACTGTTCATGGCTAACGATCCGGCAGGGACTGGATGTTAGGCCAGAGCCTAAGAAGGGTGATGATCAGGACCAGGTGTGCAGATTGCTGATGGGATGCAGGTGCGGAAATCGAAGAGAGCTCCCGGAGCGTTCCCGAACCCTCGGGAAACTGGAGATCACGAACAGAAAACTAGTCACCAGACAGGACCCGACTCAGACTGCCGGGATCGTTACAGTACCCCCTCCGGAAACGCCACCGGGCGGACTCCCGGAGCGCCAGGATGGAGGCGGTAGAAGTCACTGATGAGGTCAGCATCTAGGACCTGTCGCCGCCGGAATCCAACTCCTCTCTTCAGGACCATACCCTCCCAGTCCACGAGATACTGGAAACCCCGGCCCCGCCGTCTGGAATCCATGATGCGACGCACCGTGTAGGCAGGACCACCTCCGATCATCCGAGGAGGGAGGAGGAGGAGGCGGAGGAGGCAACAGAGGACTGAGGGAAGACAGGCTTGAGGCAGGAGACATGAAGGTGGGATGGACTCTGAGCGTCCCTCGGTAGTTTGAGTCGAACTGCCACTGGATTGATCACCTTCTCCACCACAAACGGACCAATGAACTTCGGTAACAACTTCCTAGACTCAGTCCGTAACGGAAGATCCCCGGTGTGGCCAACCAAACCCTATCTCCGATGGTATAGGTGGGAGCGGGGATCCGGGCGACGATTCGCCTGGAGCTGATACCGGTCCGAGCTCTAAGGAGTGCCTTTCTGGCCCGATGCCAGGTCCGGTGGCTAACGTACGAATATGGGCCTGAACAGAAGGCACTGAGAGCTCCCTCTCCTGAGAAGGGAACAGGGGAGGTTGGTAGCCATACAGGCACTGGAAGGGAGACATCCCAGTGGCAGATGTAGGGAGAGTATTGGGGGGCATACTCAACCCAAGGCAACTGAGAGACCCAGGAGGTGGGGTTGGAAGAGACCAGACAGCGTAGCGTGGATTCCATCTTCTGGTTGGCTCTCTCCGCCTGACCATTGGATTGGGGGGTGAAAACCAGATGTGAGACTGACTGTAGCTCCAATGGCCAAACAGAAGGACTTCCAGACAGCAGAGGTAAACTGAGGGCCACGGTCGGAAACGATATCACTGGGCAAACCGTGGACCCTGAAAACCTCCCTAACCAGGATCTCGGACGTCTCCGAGGCAGAGGGAAGCTTGGGCAATTGGCACAAAGTGGGCGAACTTGCTGAATCTGTCCACGATAGTCAGAACGACCGTGTTCCACTCAGAAGCGGGCAACCCAGTGACGAAGTCCAGGGCCAGATGCGACCATGGTCGCGGGGAATAGGAAGGGGGTGAAGTAGTCCAGAGCTGGGCCCGATTGGTACTCTTATTCTGTGCACACACTGGACAGGCAGCAACAAAACCCCGAGTATCCCCGGCCATGGCAGGCCACCAAAAGCGTCTGCGCAGAAACGCCATTGTCCGAGCCACGCCAGGGTGACAAGCCATCTTGCTGGCGTGGGACCATTTGAGGACAGCAGGACGAACCCGACTCAGGCACAAACAACCGACCGGGTGGACCGTTACGGGACCGGGCTGAGTCGAAGGGCCGCCAGCACCTCCTCTCAATCTTCACATAACTGCTCCCACGACGCAGTTCCGGGGAGAATTGTCTGGTCTTGGACCCACTCTCCTCCGTCTTGGAGAACATCCGGGGACAAGGCGTCCGCCTTGCCGTTTTAGATCCAGGTCGGAACGTCAGGGAAAACTTGAATCGTCCGAAAAACAACGCCCACCTGGCCTGGACGGAGTTGAGACGTTTAGCCGATTGCACGTAAGCAAGATTCTTGTGGTCAGTCCAGACAATAAACGGTTGCTCCGCCCCCTCCAACCAGTGGCGCCACTCCTCCAAGGCAGTTTCACCGCGAGAAGCTCCCGGTTACCCACATCGTAATTCCTCTCCGCAGGCGAAAGGCGACGACGAGTAGTAGGCGAAGGGATGGAGTTTACTGTCCGTGGAGCATCGCTGCGACAGGATGGCGCCAACTCCCACATCAGGACGCGTCCACTTCAACGGCGAACTGACGGGCCGTGTCCGGTTGAGAGAGAATCGGTGCGTTGGTGAATCGCCTCTTCAAATCCAGAAAACGCTCGATCCGCCTCCGGATTCCACTTGAAGGTCCTGATACTGGAAGTCAAGGCAGTTAACGGAGCGGCCACACGGCTGTAATCCCGGATGAATCTCTGCGGTAGAAATTCGCAAACCCCAAAAATCTCTGGAGCTGCAATCTCGTACCGGGCTGGGCCCATTCCAGAACCGCTCTAACCTTCTCCTGGTCCATCCTAATCTCTCCCCTGGAGATGATGTACCCAGAAAGGATGTCGTGTGGGCGTGAAACTCGCAGACTTCTCGGCCTTCACGACAGGCGATTCTCCAACAATCGCCAGAACCTGCCGGACATGCTGGACGTGGTCGGAAGGTTCCTTCGAGAAGATCAGAATGTCATCCAGGTAAACAAACACAAAGAGACCGATCATATCTCTCAGGACGTCGTTCACCATACTCTGGAATACCGCTGGAGCATTGGTCAGTCAAACGGCATCACCTGATACTCGAAGTGACCATCGGTGTATTGAAACCCGTCAACCACTCGTCCCCCTCTCTGATCCGGACCATGTGATACGCATTGCGTAGGTCTAGCTTGGTGAACACCGTAGCACCCTGTAAGGAGTCGAAGGCCGAACTCATCAAGGGGGCAGGGGATACTTGTTCTTGACCGTGATGTCATTCAACCCCCCGATAATCAATACACGGTCGAAGAGAGCCGTCCTTCTTACCCACAAAGAAGAATCCCATTGCCCCCAGGGGTGATGACGAGGACGAAACGAGACCCGCAGCTAGGGACTCCTAGGTAGGTCTCCAAAGCCTCACGTTCAGGTCGTGGGAGATACTGTATAACCTTCCCTTGGGGTAGACAGCTCCAGGGAACAGGTTGATGGCACAATCATATGGTCGGTGGGGAGGGAGTGACAGAGCCTTCTGCTTACTGAAAACTTCCCCAAATCGTGATATGTCTCGGGAACCAGGGACAAATCTGGGGGTTTAGCCTCAATCACCTGACTCGGGAACCGAATGGGGCAGGCAGTCTTGAGACAGTTAGCATGACAATCAAGGCTCCAACTCGTTACCTTGCCCGTCACCCAATCGAACGTGGGATTGTGTTCCTTCAGCCAGGGGTATCCAAAGGACCAGAGGAACATGGGAAGACGGCAGAATGAAAGAATGAAATCATCTCAGAATGATTCCCCGACAACCGCATCTTAACCGGTTCAGTCCTCATCGTGATACGTGCCAGACTACTGCCGTTCAGAGTGGTCGCTTCAATGGCTTCCGGCAATTGCTCCTGGGGAAAGCCCCAGCTGCTCCACCAACTCGGCATCAAGAAAGCTTCCATCGGCACCTGAATCGATAAAAGCGTTAATGACGCTAAGCTCTGATTCCTGTTCACAAGGGTAGCGGGAACGAAAGGGTCTGACAGAGGTACTGAGAGGTTGAAACTGGCTCGCAAAGTCCTCCCAACTTTAGCGTAGCCGGGCAGTTTGACGACCGCGGGAACAAGTGGAGATGTAATGTCCCGAGCTACCACAGTAGAGGCAGCAGTTGGTCTTACGTCTATGTTGGCGCTCCTCCTGGTTAACCCGTGCCGCCCCCACTTGCATGGGTTCAGAATCGGGAGAGGACCTCTCCACTAATCCTTTGTGGTGGAGAATGATCGACGTGTTCTGGTCCACCACCCGACCCGACTGGGAACTGAGAAGCTGATCGATTGGACGGGCCCCATTGCTTCTCCTCCTTCGCTCTCGGACTCGATTATCCACCGAATAGACAAGGCTACCAAGCTGTCCAGGTCACTAGGCTCCGGATAGGGAGATCAACTCATCTCTTGAGCTGCTCCGACAGACCCTGGTAAAAGGCCGCTTGCAGAGACTCCTCGTTCCACCCACTCTCCACAGCCAACGTCTTGAACTCGATCACGAAGTCGGCCACGCTGCGAAGTTCCTTGGTGAAGCGAAAACAGGCGCCTAGCTGCGTCCCTCCCCTCGGACGGAATGGTCGAAGAGCTTCCTCATCTCGGCCATGAACCCCTGGTATGAAGCCATGCAGGGGTCTTGTCGTTCCCAAACGGCTGAAGCCCACTCAGCGCTCGACCACGCAGCAACGCAATCACAAAGGCTATCCTAGCCTTGTCTGTGGCATAAGAGTAGGGCTGTAGATCGAACACTAATCCACACTGCATAAGGAAGGAACGGCATCTTCCTGCCCCTCATATCTATCTGGCGTCCGGAACCTTGGGCTCACGGAAGGACACAGCTCCAGAAGCGGCAGGCGAGATGGGTGAAACCGGTAGTGGATCCTCCACCGAAACTTGCGTTGGTTCTGGACCTCCGTCAGACCCGGTAGAAAGGTTCCAACTGACAACGCAATCTCCCTGTAGTACCGTGCTATGATGGCCCAACATCTTCTCCTGATGGGTAATGGCATGGCGAACAGAGTCCAGGTCCGCTGGGTTCATTACTGGCCGGATCGTTCTGTCCACGCAGTTGCTAAGCCAGAACCCAAAGCGAGACCAGGCAAGGTAAGTTGATCAGGTGAGTGTTTATTACAAATTCGAGTTGCTGAATAATCCAGGGAACAGAGCGGGCGCGTTGATTAGTTGTTGGGGGGTGCAGTGATTTGATCCCATCCTGGTCGGCAGCCAACCGACCACCAGGCAGAGGTTGAGCGAAGGTTCGGACGGGTGACTGCAGATGAAACAAAACGGGGTAAGTAAGCAACCAACCAACAAGGTGCAAAAACAACAAAACTAACGCTAGGCTCTAAGACTGATACTCTGGTAAACCTACTGTTCATGGCTAAATCGATCCGGCAGGGACTGGATGTTAGGCCAGAGCCTAAGAAGGGTGATGATCAGGACCAGGTGTGCAGATTGCTGATGGGATGCGAGGTGCGGAAATCAAGAGAGCTCCCCGGAGCGTTCCCCAACCCTCGGGAAACTGGAGATCACGAACAGAAAAACTAGTCACCAGACAGGACCCGACTCAGACTGCCGGGATCGTACACTTGCC
>NW_025539149.1:0-14622 GCF_020615455.1 Coregonus clupeaformis
CCAAACCATTGCCAAAGCACCAGTACTGAACATTCTGTAAGTGACCCTGAAGATGAACTGACACTAAAGTGCGACGCCTTCTCGGGAGACAGGACTAGGCGCTGCCCTGATGCAAAGTGGGAAACCTATAGCATTTGAGAGTCGAACACCCCTGACACAAACTACGCCCAAATAGAAAAATAACATTTGGCAATTGTTTTCGGCATGGAGAAATTCATCAGTGTTCTTATGGCTGGAGAGGAAGGGTGCGACTCCCACCATAAGCCACCGGAGAGCATTGGGAGGAAGCCTTTGCTGAGCACACCAAAGAGACTTCAAGGAATGTTGCTCAGACTACAGAAATATGACATTGAGGTTACATATGTTCCTGGGGAGGACATGTTGCTTGCCGATGCTCTGAGCTGAGCATACTTACTAAGGGGGAAGTACCACAGAAGGATCAGTTGAAGCTGAGAATCGAGAACATTAATATGGCCCAATACCTACACCCTCAGAGAAGAGGGGCTCAAAGCTAGTCGCTCTGAAACCGCAAAAGACAAGAAAATGCAGACATGATACAGACCATTCAGTCAGGATGGCCAAAGAAGAAAATGGATACACCGAATTATGTCATACACTACTACTAATTTCAAGATGAACTGGAGTGTTCAGAGTTGGAACCATATTCAGAGGAGAAAAGAGCAGTTACCCAGATACACTCAGAGGTGAAATAACTAACCCGGATTCACTTTTCTCACATTGGTATTGAAGGATGCCTCAGGAGGGCAAGAGAATGTGCATACTGGCAAGGCATGAACGTACAGGTTAGGGCATTCATAGAAAAGTGCGACATCTGCAGGTCTATGGATACAAAACAACAAAAGGAGACACGTTGTCTGCATGATCGGCCTAGCTGCCCATGGGAAAAGGTAGGTACAGACCTGTTTCCTTTTGACAACATGGATTATCTGATTACTTTTCCAACTTCTGGGAAATTGAATACTTACCTGACAAAGTCCACTACTGTGATCCGCAAGCTTAAATCACACTTTGCAAGGGATACCAGACGTCTGTTTCTCTGATAATGGACCTCAGTATTCCTCCCATGATTTCAAAAGATTCAGCGAACTGTGGGAATTCGAACACAAGACCTCGTCACCTGACCCTGAAGAAAAAAATGGGGGAAATGTTGGAACTGTTTTGTTTTATGTCACTGGAAGTGAAGATATTTTAAACTATTAATTGATATTGAATAATACTGACAGTTTTGTGACACTGTATACAGTTGTGTGATTATGCTGTTATCGTAGGATTTCATACGTAACGAATAAGAGAAAGGATGTAACAATACTATTGTTATGTGTTGCAGTGGGGACACTAATGTGTCCAGCATCTGTAGTGATGATGATATGTTGACCGTTAATAAACAATAGTTAAGCAGCTGAAATGCTTTAACTGTCCAATCTGTGTAGTCTAAGAGACAGAACAGATATGAAACAGTAGGGGTGTAACGGTAAACTTATTCAAAATGAACGGTATGAGAACCTCGGTTCGGTCTGCTCTGTGAACACATAAAACAAATATTTTGTAAAAATAGAAATACTAGGCCTATAGGCTATACCTACGCTGTGTTGTATGCCATTACCTAGAGCCTATGCGCAAGTTGTAATCTTAACTGGCACATTTCAAACTATGCTTTTGTGAGGCGCATCCGGGAACTAGTTCTGTAAGATGGCGAGAGGTGGGGTCGATAAACCAGAATTGGAGGATCCTCTCCATCATCGTTTAAATCTCTAGTTTGGGAACATTTTGGCTTCACAATAGATTACAATGGCGATGGACAGAGAGTTGTGGATAAAACATGAACAGTATGTAGCCTATGCAGAGTGGCGCGTGTAGCTTGTTGTTGTTGTCGGCCAATCACAAGTCATCCGTGTGTGGCAAAGCAAGTTAGGAGATGATCTAATCAATGGAAGAAGGAAATAAAATGATGGAATTAAAAGTAAAATGAGAAGTATATGCTACAATGACCAAGAGCCAACAGGTAGGCTACTACCGAATAATAATGGAGATGTTTCTATGTTTAACTGTAGGACAGGGAGAAAGTGCATGCCGCCTCAATTAGCCTAGCTAGCTAATTTAACTACCTTAGCTAACTAGCGTCTGTGGGTTGGACATGGCTCCAAACACACCCATACCTGCAGACTTAAAGGCCTACTGCATAATAGACAATTATCATCACAACTCAGTCTTGGCCAAATACATACATCAACACATTATATTTTTATATATTAATCATTTCCTTTATTTTAGGGGCAACGTTTAATTTCATTTTCCCATTATGCTTTCTAGGTAACGCATGTTACAAGCTTACAAACAGGATTGTCAAACTATTTTATAATGACCTCAAAATATAATTTGTTTTACATTTAATGTCAATTATCTAAAAACGCATAAATTCCGATTTTTCTAATTTACATTGTAGCTAGATCCCATTTTACATCTGAGTTGTTTGTAGTTGAAGCCGGCCATCGGTTGAGACACAGCATACTCTTTAATACAGGGTTGGTGTCATGTGTTGGCTGATAAATACACAAAATATACATGCTAAATACAAGGTCAGTACCAGTACCAATATCAATGCAGGGATACTGGTGATAGCTGAGAGATATGTACATCAGAGGTAAAAGTGCCTGAGTAGCAAGATACATATAATAAAAGAGCAGCAGCAACATACAGGAAAGTATTCACACCCCTTGACTTTTTCCACATTTTTGTTGTGTTACAGCCTGAATAAAATGGATTACATTTAGATTTTGTGTCACTGGCCTACACACACTACGCCATGATGTCAAAGTAGAATTATGTTTTTAGACATTTTTACAAATTAATGAAAACTGAAAAGCTGACATGTCTTGAGTCAATAAGTATTTATTTTTATTTTTTTAATTTCACCTTTATTTAACCAGGTAAACCAGTTGAGAACAAGTTCTCATTTACAACCTGCGACCTGGCCAAGATAAAGACATAGTAGTGCGATAAAAACAAAGCAACACAGAGTTACATATGTAAAAAAAACAAAGTCAAAAATACAACAGAAAATATATATACAGTGTTTGTGCAAATGTAGCAAGTTATGGAGGTAAGGGGCAATAAATAGGCTATAGTGCAAAATAATTACAATTAGTATTAATACTGGAATGCTAGATGTGCAAGAGATTATGTGCAAATAGAGATACTGGGGTGCAAAGAGAGCAAAATAAATAACAATATAGGGATGAGGTAGTTGGGTGACTAATTTCAGATGGGCTGTGTACAGGTGCAGTGATCGGTAAGGTGCTCTGACAACTGATGCTTAAAGTTAGTGAGAGAGATAAGAGTCTCCAGCTTCAGAGATTTTTGCAATCTGTCCAGTCATTGGCAGAGAACTGAAGGAATGGCGGCCAAAGGAGGTGTTGGCTTTGGGAAGACCAGTGAGATATACCTGCTGGAGCGCAGACTACGGGTGGGGTGCTAGTGGTGACCAATGAGCTAAGATAAAGGGATTGCCTAGTAGTGATTTATAGATGGCCTGGAGCAGTGGGTTTGACGACGAAACATGTAGTGAGGACCAGCCAACAAGAGCGTACAGGTCACAGTGGTGGGTAGTGTATGGGGGCTTTGGAGACAAAACGGATGGCACTGTGATAGACTACATCCAATTTGCTGAGTAGAGTGTTGGAGGCTATTTTGTAAATGACATCGCCGAAGTCAAGGATCGGTAGGATAGTCAGTTTTACAGGCAGTGTTTGGCAGCATGAGTGAAGGAGGCTTTGTTGCGAAATAGGAAGCCCGATTCTAGATTTAACTTTGGATTGGAGATTCTTAATGTGAGTCTGGAAGGAGAGTTTACAGTCTAACCAGACACCTAGGTATTTGTAGTTGTCCACATATCTAGGTCAGACCCGTCGAGAGTGGTGATTCTAGTCGGGTGGGCGGGTGCCAGCAGCGTTCGAGTTGAAGAGCATGCATTTAGTTTTACTAGTGTTTAAGAGCAGTTGGAGGCTACTGAAGGAGTGTTGTATGGCATTGAAGCTTGTTTGGAGGTTTGTTAACAACAGTGTCCAATAGAAGGGCCAGATGCGATACAAAATGGTGCTCATCTGCGTAAGAGGTGGATCTGAGAGTCACCAGCAGCAAGAGCGACATCATTGATATACACGGAGAAAAGAGTCGGCCCAAAATGAACCCGGTGGCACTCCCCATAGAGACTGCCATAGGTCCAGGACAACAGGCCCTCCGATTTGACACACTGAACTCTATCTGAGAAGTAGTTGGTGAACCAGGCGAGGCAGTCATTTGAGAAACCAAGGCTATTTAGTCTGCCAATAAGAATCGCGGGTGGTTGACAGAGTCGAAAGCCTTGGCCAGGTCGATGAAGATGGCTGCGACAGTACTGTCTATTACGTCGATCGCGGGTTATAATATCGATTTAGGACCTTGAGCGTGGCTGAAGTGCCACCCGACCAGCTCGGAACCGGATTGCATGAAGCGGAGAAGGTACGATGGGATTGAAAGTGGTCGGTGATCTGTTTGTTAACTTGGCTTTCAAATACTTTGAAAGGCAGGGGCAGGATGGATATAGGTCTGTAACAGTTTGGATCTAGAGTGTCACCCCCTTTGAAGAGGGGGGATGACCGCGGCAGCTTCCAATCTCTGGGGATCTCAGACGTTACGAAAAGGGTTGAACAGACTAGTAATAGGGGTTTGGCGACAATTTCGTGGCTAGTTTTAGAAAGAAAGGGTCCAGATTGTCTAGCCCAGCTGATTTGTAGGGGTCCAGATTTTGCAGCTCTTTCAGAACATCAGCTGTCTGAATTTGTGTGAAGGCAAGCCTAAATAAGTTCAGGAGTAGAAATTTGCTTAACAAGTCTGTAAGGTCCCTCAGTCAAGCAGTTAATTTTTCAAACACAGATTCAACCACAACAGCCAGGGAGGTTTTTCAAATGCCTCGCAAAGAAGGGCACCTATTGGTAGATTGGTAAATCTACAGGGCCTCCTGTAGCTCAGTTGGTAGAGCATGGCGCTTGCAACGCCAGGGTTGTGGGTTAGTTTCCCACGGGGGGCCAGTATGAAAAAAAAATATGATGCACTCACTAACTGTATGTCGCTCTGGATAAGAGCGTCTGCTAAATGACTAAAATGTAAAAATGGTAAACAAAAAAGCAGACATTGAAAATCCCTTTTGAGCATGGTGAGTTTTTCATTACACTTTGGATGGTGTATCAATACACCCATTCACTAAGCAAAAAGATACATTGTCCTTTCTAACTCAGTTGCCGAGATTAAGAAAACTGCTCCGGGATTTCACCATGAGGCCAATTGTGACTTTAAAACAGTTAAGCAGAGTTTAATGGATGTGATCGGAGAAAACTGAGAATGGATCAACAACACTGTAGTTACTCACAATACTAACCTAAATGTACAGGTGAAAAGAAGGAAGCCTGTACAGAAGTAAAAATAGTAAAATAAACATGCATTCTGTTTGCAATAATGCACTAAAGTAAAACTGCAAAACATGTGGCAAAGAAATTAACTTTATGTCCTGAATACAAAGCGTTATGTTTGGGTCAAATCTAAGTAATTATTGGGACAGTGACACGTTTTGTTTTGGCACTGTACTCCAGCACTTTGGATTTGAAATGATACAATGACTGAGGTTAAAGTGCAGACTGTCAGCTTTAATTTTAGGGTATTTTCATCCATATCGGGTGAACCGTTGAGAAATGAGAGTACTTTCTGTACATAGTATTTTAGCGGACCAAAGTAGTCAAAAGTTTAGTATTTGGTCCCATATTCCTAGCACACAATGATTACATCAAGCTTGTGACTCTACAAACCTCCTTCCCTCAGCCAGGGCATTGAAAATGGGTCGTGGATGGGTATTCCAGCATGACAATGACCCAAAACACACAGCCAAGGCAACAAATGAGTGGCTCAAGAAGAAGCACATTAAGGTCCTGGAGTGGCCTAGCCAGTCTCCAGACCTTAATCCCGTAGAAAATCTGGTGGAGGGAGCTGAGGTTCGATGTTGCCAAACGTCAGCCTCGAAACCTTAATGACTTGGAGAAGATCTGCAAGAGGAGTGGAACAAAATCCCTCCTGAGATGTGTGCAAAGCTGGTGGCCAACTACAAGAAACGTCTGACCTCTGTGATTAGTAGTACTAAATCATGTTTTGCAGAGGGGTCAAATACTTATTTCCATCATTAAAATCCAAATCAATTTATAACATTTTTGACATGCGTTTTTCTGGATTTTGTTGTTGTTATTCTGTCTCTCACTGTTCAAATAAACCTACCATTAAAATTATAGACTGATCATGTCTTTGTCAGTGGGCAAACGTACAAAATCAGCAGGGGATCAAATACGTTTTTCCCCTCACTGTAAATGTACTTATCTGCTGCTACTTATCTGCTGGATCCGACGAGGTCTATACGAATGGGTCTAGTTGTCCTGGGGTATATTCAGAATCGGGTAATTTAATTTACTTTATCGGGTTCGGGTGGGAAAGCCCCAGGTCCATTTCGTAACGGGTCCAACTTTTTGGACCCGTGAAGGCCTCTACCGTAGTATACCAGGGCCTAAAATTAACACCCGCCACCTGCCAAATGCGGGTAGATTTTGGCATTGGCGAGTAAGATGTCTACTTCACCAGCCACGTTGGCTGGTGGTCAGTGCTCACAGTGTGTACATTTCATCTCGCATTTGTGAATAAAAATAGTCAAGTATGATTACATTTATAGTAAAATAAACGCTGCAGTAGCTGTTTTCAAAGTATTTCTGCCGTTTTGTTTCATAGGTGGTCAATTAATCGCATTAAAGTCAAAGAACTACGAATCCGTATATAGCCTATTCCACCTCATGCTGCAACACTGCTGGCTGGGGGGCTGCGTGCAGGCATGAAGAGCTGAGTGAAAAAGATTCATTTTACTTGAAACTAAAGTCTACTGAAGTGAGACTTTGTCCTTGTGTTTTGGCTATTTAAATAGTTTTGTTCCAAGCTAGGTTGTTTTTTATGTTTGAGTTTCAACTGCTAGGGAAGAGAAGACAACGCTTTCTACTAGTCAGACTCCATCTCACAGGCGCAAACATGACTTGAGTTGTGCTACCACCAGAACTTCCTCCCGCCCTTAAAGGGGCAGGTGAACATTTGTCTTATTATCTGTGATATTTTGGTTAAAAGACTCCAGTACACAAAATGAAATTAAACAATAGTTACTACATTACTTCATACTAGTAATACATGTATTGTTTTAGAAACATACAGTGCATTCAGAATGTATTCATATCCCTTGACTTTTTGCACATTTCTTACGTTAAGCCTTATTCTAAAGTTGATTAAATAAAAAAATGTCCTCATCAATCCACACAATACCCCATAATGACAAATGTATAAAAATTGAAAATAAAAAAACTGAAATACCTTATTTACATAAGTATTTATACCCTTTGCTATGAGACTTGAAATTGAGCTCAGGTCGTCCTGTTTCCATTGATCATCCTTGACATGGTTTCTACAACTTGATTGGAGTCCCACCTGTGGTAAATTCAATTGATTGGACATGATTTGAAAAGGCACACACCTGTCTATATAAGGACCCGGCACAGTTGACAGTGCATGTCATTGCAAAAACCAAGCTGTGAGGTCGAAGGATTGTCTGTAGAGCTCCGAGACAGGATTGTGTTGAGGCACAGATCTGGGGAAGGGTACCAAAACGGATTTATGCAGCATTGAAGGTCCCCAAGAGCACAGTGGCCTCCATCATTCTTAAATGGAAGAAGCTATGAACCACCAAGACTCTTCCTAGAGCTGACCACCCGGTCAAACTGAGGAATTGGAGGAGAAGTGCCTTGGTCAGGAGGAGGACCAAGAACCCGATGGTCACTCTGACAAAGCTCCAGGAGTTCCTCTGTGGAGATGTGGAGAACCTTCCAGAAGAAGGGATAACCATCTCTGCAGCACTCCACCAATCAGGCCTTCATGGTAGAGTGGCCCAGACGGAAGCCACTCCTCAAGTAAAAAGGCACATGACAGCCCTCTTGGAGTTTGCCAAAAGGCACCTAAAAAGGACTCTTAGACCTTGAGAAACAAGATTCTCTGGTCTGATGAGACCAAGATTGAACTCTTTGGCCTGAATGCCAAGCGTCACGTCTGGAGGAAACCAGGCACCGCTCATCACCTGGCAATACCATCCCTACTGTGAAGCATGGTGGTGGCAGCATCATGCTGTGGGGATGTTTTTCAGCAGCAGATCCTGGGAGACTAGTCAGGATCGAGGGAAAGATAAATGGAGCAAAGTACAGTGAGATCCTTGATGATAATCTGCTCCAGAGCGCTCAGGACCTCAGACTGGGGCAAGGTTCAACTTTCAACAGGACAACGACCCTAAGCACACAGCCAAAACAATGCAGGAGTGCTCGGGACAAGTCTCTGAATGTCCTTGAGGGCCCAGCCAGAGCCTAGACTTGAACCCGATCGAACATCTCTGGAGAGACCTGAAAATAGCCTATGGAGGACACTCCTATCCAACCTGACAGAGCTTGGAGGATCTGCAGAGAAGAATGGTAGAAACTCCCCAAATACATGTGTGCCAAGCTTGTAGTGCCATACCAAAGAAGACTCCAGGCTGTAATCGCTGCCAGAGGTGCTTCAACAAAGTATTGCGTAAAGGGTCTGAATAATTATGAAAATGTGATATTTCCGTTTTTTATTTTTAATACATTTGCAAAAATATTTTGGCTGGTAAAAAAATCTGAGTAGCAGGTTGACTTTTTACATTTTATTTTATGCCCTGGTATATACCATATACCAGGGTATTTGGAAATATCCACGGTATGGTTTTTCAATACCATTGAAACTTTCTTCAATTTTTTTAAAAATAAATGTTAATATTTTTAGCTACTTTTTAAGTAAATACCTGCAGTCAACTTGTGCAATACCTTAGGAGATAAAGCAGATAGCATTCTTCATTTCACCGGTCACATGGTCTTGTTGACAAGCACACAATGAGGAGAGACCTAAGCCTTGAGTCACAGCATGCACCAGGTGATCTTGTTACAGTATGGAATTCACAACTAAATAGCTTATAACTAAGTCAATGGTTTAAAATGTGCTAAATGCTCTGCACTTGTGCATTTGGTTTGCTAATTCAGTAGCTTGTTATCTAGCTAGCTAAGTGGTTAGCTTGTTACCTGCATATAGCTTGCATATTTTTTCTTGTGTTTCTCATGTGTTTTCTTACCTATATTATTTCCTCTCACCTTGATATTGAATACTGCATTGTTGGGAAAGAGCTTGCAAGTAAACATGTCACTGTACTGTTTTATACCTGCTGCTGTATCCTGTGCACGTGACATACACTTTGAAATTTAAAATGTGTGCGCTTGTGATTTTGTGTGTGGATAGAGTCCTGTCATAGCTCTATGAATTTGAGAGTTGTTACATTTCTCCAGCTGTTTACCAAAACAAGTCAAAACTAATGTATTGGTCACATACACATATTTAGCAGATGTTATTGCGGGGGTAGCGAAATGCTTGTCAAGGCAGTCATTTTGTTGTTGTATGAATCCCGGATTGCCCCTTTAAAACCACAAGCGCAATAACTGCAGGGTTATGTCCCTTTTTCAACACAGTACTCACTAGTGATAATCAGATCTCAATCTCCCCTCCTTCACTACAAAAACGACATGAGCCTCTTTCTCTTCTTCTATCACGGTAACATCCTCTTTCAAGCAGAAACATATTTTTCTTCTTTCATTTTAACAGCCTCACCCTCTACCTCTTTCTTTGCTGTGACATCCTCTTCTTTCACGACAATGTCCAGCCACAGGACCCCTTCTCCGTCCAGAAGAGCTCCTCTTCTTTAACAGGAGGGGAGTAGCTTAAAGACCTCATGGTCGAGGAGGAATGTTAGCTAGCTACAAGGTTGGGAATGTTAGTAGATAGGTGCCTTTGGCTGATTTAACGAGCCAGCCAGCTAACTGACTGACAACAACATAAAGTATTAAATTAAATGGGGTAACTAGTAGATACGAGACAATTGTGTTTAAGAAACACAGTGACTAATATACCAAGAGTCCTAAAGATATTGAATATTTGGGCTAGGAAGGCTACCGATGTGGAAGACTAGACAGACTAGTATTCTACAAATGATGACGTCACGGGTGTATGGTAATGAGGAAACCTTCAAAATAAAACCCCACATTTCAAAACATTGCAATGTGGATAGAGTCAAAAGATATTGCATATGAATGTACGCTTTAATTGTGCAACAAGAAAAGGCAAGAAGTAATTGCTGATTTTTAAAATACATATATGGTAAAAAAGAAGAAAGTAAGACCAACAATGAACAAAATACTATGATAAGCACTGGTATGTTGAGAATATTGGGCAGCAGAGAGAAAACCTTTCTACCTTTCTCAGCTAAAGTGGGGAAAAATACCCAATAGGGTCTCTACTAACCAATATTTCTACTTTTGAGGGGGACTGTGTCAGAGAGTGTCATCAAATTATCCATTTATTTTTTTCGAAGATGCAGCAGCAATGCTGTTGTATTGCAACTAAAGTTTAGCATGTCTTTGCAGTGGGACTCTTATTCTTTTTCAACAACAAAAAAATCTGCGATCGCGCTTCCAGCAGTAATATCACAGATAGAACAATAGGCCCCTTTTCACGTGACGTCAGACAACTTCCGTTCTGCCGCGATGCAGGTTATGTTTACATCCGTGTCGCTTAGGAACGCACAGCTAGTAGCACATCATTATGGAGTTCACCCAGTCCCTACATCTGCCGACCAATATGATTAACGAATTGAGAACGATTGCTGACAAGTGGTCCCTTACTTCAAGATGAAGCTTGATAAAGGCTACAAGTTCTTAGTTGGAAGGTTACCTGTTTGATTATGAAGGTACGTGTTTATCTTTATTTAGCTTAAATTAGCCCTATGCTAGCGAAGGTTATGAGCTGACGAGTTTCTGTTTTGCAGCCTCTTTTTAATATTACTGCTGTTTGTATCGACCGTAAGATAAGAGTCAGTAATGTATTAATGGCTAATGCTAGGCGCCCTTTCTCCCAATCACTGTATTGAAACAGTCTCAAGGTGAAGTTAACGGTGAGGTGAGCAGTGAGAGGGCGATGTTACAGGTCCATGAAGAAAAATGAGAGGCTCATCGGCTTCAGGTTTCTCAGATAAACAGTTCTCTAACATTATGAGGTAAGATAGGTTAAGATAGATAAGGGTTTTCTTTTTGTTGTGTTTGCTGCGGTTGCAGATTTAATAAGAATGATTCCACAAAGTTCCACTGTGGATCAGTTTGTTTCTCAGTCTGAGCTCTGATTTTGTATCATTAAACTTTAATACACAACGAAATTCTAACAAACCGATGTGGGTTGTTGACGGCAAGAAAGACTGGGAAAGATTCGATAACTCAAAATGTTCAAATTTTCGATAATTAGCACTACTTGTCAAAGGTTTCAGAACAGCCAATTTTTCTTAATTAAAAAAAAGAAATTGGGTTTGAAAATTGTGTAGCAGTAGTTTATAATGAAACGCAGAAAAAAATGTTTTGTAAGATACAGCACTAATTGTTAGTGTCTCTATGAACAGGACTAGACTCTGCAGAGGTTCCTGTGGTACTCAATTACATGTTGTTCCTGCTCTGCTGGGAAAGCACTATGTAATCACATACAGTAGCACTTCTTTTTCAAAGTGCTCACTGTATGTTACCATGGGCTTTAAGACAGTGCCATTGCTCTGTCATGCACCAGCGCACTGCAGACCTGGCACCCGGCCTAGGACACAGGTCAGACATTATTTGTTACACTGATGCAGAACTTTGCAGTTTGTATTGACTTTTGACAATGTATTGTCTCATCATTATTATATCACAGAATTGTACCAGAGGCCACTGATATGGCGGTGTGTAAACCAGCGGCTAAGAAAAAACAAGTGTCAGAGCTGGTGTGAAGTGCACACTGTACCGAGCCTATGATGGTGAGTCTGAATGAGCCCCCGCCTGTACTAGAGCACAAAGACTTTAGTGCATTTCTAAAATAATACAAACATAAAAGTGATTATTATTTGTTACTTTTATAGTAGACTTTCAGTGGATATTTATTTGTATTAGAAGCATGTACGAGACTGGATGAGTGGTTGTCTTTTTAGTGAAAAAGATAAGGTGGCATTCAATGAAATCTAAACTTGACATATCTCACTTTCATGCCAGGGCCTATTCCGGATCCTCACGTCATGGCCAGTGCTGAGAAACTGAAAGACATCCGTCACAACCAGGGATTTGCAAAATTGCTGCCACGGGCTTGAGGGCCTTAATTTGGTGGACTCTAAATTTGGCCCTGTGCCATTGGTCTGTGCTTTTCTTACCAGTGCCTCTAGAATTAAGTAGAGATATTATTAAACACTTTCTGGTGCCAGTGAGTTTCCTCAGTTGCCTATTGAAGGTTACAACTTTAAATTTCCCATTGATTTTGAAAGCCCAACTAATACAACAATGTCATTTGGACAGCCTGATTGTGTCAGAGGAGATGTCTGCTGCTATTGAAGCAGAAACAAGAATGCAGTCAGAATGCCAGCTGTGGAGCCAGGTACGCAAACCCCGACTGACAGCCAGCAGATTCCGTGAAATATGCCATGTTCGTGGGGAGTTGTCTGCCAAGGCTTTGGCAACCCGCATTCTGAGGAGGGAACTCCTCAGACAGCTGCTATGAGAAGAGGGTTGGATCTTGGAACCTGAGATACTGAGGCAATATTCTGATTTTTGTGATGTCCTCTCTGAAACAATGCGGGGTCATCATCCACCCTGATTCACCTCACCTTGCAGAGCCAGCCTGGATGCTAAAGTCTTCTGCCCAACATGAAGCACCACCATTTGGTTCTTGCTGAGGTTAAGAGTTTATGTTGAAAATGTTACCCAAGTTAAACACCTGATCACAGTTAAAGGCCAGGCCTGCCTTAAGAAGAGATACATAATACTACATTTATCAGGTTCAAGGCCAACTTCGCCAAGCGGACTTCAGTGGTGTGACTTCATACAGAAACCCGCACTGACTTCACAGTTGAGAGAATCTTTAGGGATGAGGATTATCCACTCAATCGCGAGCAGAAGCTTGATCATTTCTATTATAACATCTACATGGATGTCTTCTTAAGTTATAAAACATAAGGCAGAATTTTATGTGTAAATAGTGTTAAGGTAAATGTGGAAGGTGAACCTTTGACATTTTTTTTCCTTTAACTGCAAATTAACTTGTCATATACTGTATATCTCCTATGCACTGAAACACACATTTTGAAAAGGATTGTGATGTAAATGTTCGAATATGTTTTTCTTTAACTGCAAAATGAACTTAATTAGTGTTATATACTGTGAGATCTATATTGAAATACAAATTTTGAAAAGGATTGTGATATTTAACAAATGCTCTTACCAAAATCAAAAAGGATTGGAAGCAGTTGCTTGCAAACATATAGTTTAATAGTTCTCATCAGTGCCATGACTACATAAGCACATAACATGGTTAATAGTTGGATATTTTTGACAATATATCACATTAGGTTCATTAATAGCTATGAAAAAGTTATTACCCTTAACCAAAAACATACAGTATAACATTAGATCAATTAAATTACCAACAAAAGTAATTCCATATTTGGCATTTTTTTGTACATACAATACAGTAAGTTATAAAAAGTTACTTCTAGTTTACAGCCCATCTAGCTTACTCAGGAAATATACAACTTCAGTTGACAAAAACATCAGACTGGTTTGTCTCCTTTAATGCTTCCGGAGAGGTCCCTGATAAGTTCGACATGAGGAGCAGATGGCCCAGCAGCTGATTCACTGAACCCATCGGAAAGAGAACCAAGCCCATCCCAGATATGGATACTCCCTTCACCCTCCGATGGCCCTCTCGACTAAAATCCTCAGCCGGGCGATGGCCTGGGTCTTAAGAGGTCCTCCCTGCTGAGCTGAGGAGATTTTTACGGGAAGATACGGGAATTTCTGTTTGTTGTTTGAACAAATGGTAAGCACTGCAAGAAAGCATTCTTCTCGAAGATTGTGCCATGCTTCGGTGTTGGATGGGATACTGTTGCGATACAGACACCGGGAGAAAAGAAAGAGCTAAATTAACATTCCAGCCGACCCAGGAATCAATATTTATCTAGCTATCATGCACAACAGTTATTTGAATAGGTGAGATTACTATTACATTCATGAATAAAACTAACTGCCTAACAAAGGGTTAGATAGCTAGCTAAGTAAACTTGTTTACATTACAGCCAGGCAGCAATAAAGGGTAACGCTACCTTTTAACGTTATCGATCTGGTACTAAGTTGTTGTTAGCTAACGTTAGCCCACTTTTAAGTAACTAAGGCAGGAACAATTATGAATTAACAAGTCGCTTAGCAAGTTAAAAACCATTGCATATAACAGGCACGTCACTTGTTATTACTTTAGCACACTAATTTAACCCCCAAACGTACCTCAGAAGAGAAGTCTCAGGTTACGATGGCGAACGGAAGTGAAGTTAACTCTGCTACGCGAAAGCGGAAGTTAGATTGACGTCATCGTGAAAAGGGCTTA
>NW_025539150.1:0-14627 GCF_020615455.1 Coregonus clupeaformis
CGTAGGTCGGTGCCTTGTAAGGATCCGACGGCGAGCTAGTGAAACTTGCCGTTTTAAGCCCTCTAACCAATTGTACTATTATGTGTGTTTTTCCGCGTTATTTGTAATTTATTTTGTACATAATGTTTCTGCCATCGTCTCTTATAACCAAAAAGAGCTTCTGGATATCAGGACAGCGCATTACTCACCTCTTATTGGGGACGAATAATTTTTTCTTCAACGAGGTGGCCGCGAAGGATATCCTACAGACACCCGACAAGGCCCAAATCCCCGTCATTCGCATGAGACGGAGATATCGTGGGACGAGGTCGGGTGTGCCTTGTGGCGAGATCCGACAGCAGCGAGTAAACTGCCGCTCCCATCAACCCTATTAGCCAATCTTCAATCATTGGAAAATAAATTGGATGACCTAAAGATTACGGTTATCCTACCAACGGACATTAAAAACTGTAATATCTTATGTTTCACCAGTCGGTGGCTGAACGACAACATGGATAACTTTGCTACAGCTGGCGGGCTATATGCTACATCGGCAGGATAGAACGGCTGACTCCGGTAAAGACAAGGGTGGGTCTGTGTATATTTGTAAACAACAGCTGGTGCACAACATCAAGATTAAGGAAGTCTAGAGGTTTTGTCTGCGCCTCGAGTGTAGAGTATCTTAAGGATAAGCTGTAGACCACACTATTTACCAAGAGGGTTTTCATCTATATTTTCATAGCTGTCTATTTACCACCACAAACCAATGCTGGCATTAAGAGTACTGAATGAGCTGTAGAAGGGCCATAAATCAACAGGCTTAAAACGCTCATCCAGAGGCAGCGCTCTGAGTGGCCAGGGGACTTTAATGCAGGGAAACTTAAATCCGTTCTACCTAATTTCTACCAGCAGCCCAAATGTGCAACCAGAGGAAAAAAAACTTCAGGACCACCTTTACTCCACACACAGAGACGCATACAAAGCTCTCCCTGCGCCCTCCATTTGGCAAATCTGACCATAACTCTATCCTTTCCTGATTCCTGCTTATAAGCAAAAACTAAAGCAGGAAGTGTGACAGGTTAAAGGACATATTCATAGCCTGTTATACACTAAAAGTATTAGTAAGTTCATGGTATGTAGGATCTTAAAATATCTAAGGTTAAAAAGATCTGCATTCAGTACTAGTTCATAGAGATTGATAAAATTCATAATTGTGTTAAAATCCGTTAAGTGTACAAAGGGTAAAAAGTATTGTAAGAGGAATTAAAAACGTTAATTGACTACTTTATTTTGTGGTGCCTTAATTTAAGGGTAAAAGTTAATCTGTGATCTAATAAATGCTCTTAATCTATGAGTAGCCTGAGACGATTGCTCTGGTCTCCACCCAACTTTCTGGGGAAATCGCGGTCTTTTTCCTCATTATGCTAAAGTTTCCAGTGAGGAAACATAACTGCATCACTCTCGTGATTATTTCTCCCCTTTTTTCAGGTACGTTATTTGATATAAACGAGTTAATTTGAATGTAAGTAACTTGCTAACATGTCAAGAGAGTTTAAGGGTGTTAGTAACATCTTGGAGTGTTAGGAGTTAAGTTGAAGAGAGTAATAGTTGCGTGTGTGAGTGAAACCTGCTTGGTTGCAGCGAAGAATAGCCTACTGGAGAGCAGCTGCCATTTTATGTTAATTGTGAATGAACATAGTGCGCTGTTAATAATATATTTGGGGTTATTGTATAATGTGTTTCCGAATACTTTGTTGACATGGTTGATAAATGTAGTTATGGGTTACTGAGCTAAAGCTACTTTGTGTTTGACAGTTACAGTGAGGGAAACAAGTATTTGATCCCCTGCTGATTTTGTACGTTTGCCCACTGACAAAGAAATTATCAGTCTATAATTTTAATGGTAGGTTTATTTGAACAGTGAGAGACAGAATAACAACAAAAAATCGAAAACGCATGTCAAATGTGTGTGTGTATGTTATAAATTTCTGATTTGCATTTTAATGAGGGAAATAAGTATTTGACCCTCTCAATCAGAAAGATTTCAGGCTTCCCAGCTTGTCTTTTATACCAGGTAACGGCTGAGATTAGCACACTCTTAAAGGGAGTGCTCCTAATCTCAGCTTGTTACCGCTAAAAGACACCTGTCCACAGAAGCAATCAATCAATCAGATTCCAAACTCTCCACCATGGCCAAGACCAAAGAGCTCTCCAAGGATGTCAGGGACAAGATTGTGGACTCTACACAAGGCTGGAATGGGCTACAAGACCATCAACAAGCAGCTTGGTGAGAAGGTGACAACAGTTGGTTCAGTGCGATTATTCGCCAAATGGAAGAAACACAAAAAGAACTGTGTCCAACCTCCTCGGCCATGGGCTCCATGCAAGTATCTCACCTCATGGAGTTGCAATGATCATGTGAGAACAGTGAGGAATCAGCCCAGAACTACAGGAGAGATCTTTAAATGATCTCAAGGCAGCTGGAACCATAGTCATCAAGAAAACAATTGGTAAATATTAACTACGCGTGAAGGACTGGAAATCCTGCAGCGCCCAGCAAGGTCCCCCCTGCTCAAGAAAGCACATATACAGGCCACGTCTGAAGTTTGCCAATGAACATCTGAATGATTCAGAGGAGAACTGGGTGAAAGTGTTGTGGTCAGAAAGTGTCGAGCTCTTTGGCATCAACTCAACTCGCCGTGTTTGGAGGAAGAGGAATGCTGCCTATGACCCCAAGAACACCATCCCCACCGTCAAACATGGAGGTGGAAACATTATGCTTTGGGGGTGTTTTTCTGCTAAGGGGACAGGACAACTTCACCGCATCAAAGGGGACGATGGACGGGGCCATGTACCGTCAAATCTTGGGTGAGAACCTCATTCCCTCAGCCAGGGCACTGAAAATGGGTCGTGGATGGGTATTCCAGCATGACAATGACCCAAAACACACAGCCAAAGGCAACAAAGGAGTGGCTCAAGAAGAAGCACATAGGTCCTGGAGTGGCCTAGCCAGTCTCCAGACCTTGTAATCCCATAGAAAATCTGTGGAGGGAGCTGGGCAAGCCGTTAGTTGCCAAACGTCAGCCTCGAAAACCTTAATGACTTGGAGAAGATCTGCAAAGAGGAGTGGACAAAATCCCTCCTGAGATGTGTGTGCAAACCTGGTGGCCAACTACAAGAAACGTCTGACCTGTGATTGCCAATAGGGTTTTGGCCACCAAGTACTAAGTCATGTTTTGCAGAGGGGTCAAATACTTATTTCCCTCATTAAATGCAAATCAATTTATAACATTTTTGACATGCATTTTTTCTGGATTTTGTTGTTGTTATTCTGTCTCTCACTGTTCAAATAAACCTACTCATTAAAATTATAGACTGATCATTTCTTTTGTGAGTGGAGCAAACTGTACAAATCAGCTAGGGGTTCAAAAACGTTTTCCCCTCACTGTATATTGAAACATTTGTAATATGTTTTAGTGAATTACAGTTTATGCTGTTGTGACTTGAATAAGCTTTTGTACCCTGCTAAAACTATCTAGTTCCTGTAGATCGTTGTTCTTAAAAAATGTGGTATTTTGTGGGGATTATACTAAAGTTTTCAGTGAGGAAACATAACTGCATCACTCTGATTATTTCTCCCCTTTCAGGGGCGAACAGAAGCACCAGTGACTCGGTTAATAAAAAAGTGGTCAGATGACGCAGATGCTAAGCTACAGGACTGTTTGGCTAGCACAGACTGGAACATGTTCCGGGATTCTTCAGATAGCATTGAGGAGTACACCACATCATCACTGGCTTCATCAATAAGTGCATTGGATGTCGTCCCCACAGTGACCGTACTTACATACCCCGAACCAGAAGCCATGGATTACAGGAAAACATCCGCACTGAGCTAAAGGGTAGAGCTGCCGCTTTTCAAGGAGCGGGACTCTAACCCGGGACCTTATAAGAAATCCCGCTATGCCCTCCGAAGAACCATCAAACAGGAAAAGAGCCGGGTCACAGGACTAAGATCTGAATCGGCACTACACCGGCTCTGAGCTGGTCGGATGTGGCAGGGCTTGAAAACTTATTACAGACTACAAAGGGAAGCATAGCCGCTTGAAGCTTCCAGCAGACACAAGCTTACAGACGAGCTAAACCACTTCTATGCCGCCGAGGCAAAGCAACACTGAAGCTTTCATGCATGAGAGCACCAGCTGTTCCGGATGACTATGTGATCACGCTCTCCGTAGCGATGTGAGTAAGACTTTTAAGCAGGTCAACATTCACAAGGCCGCCCAGGGCCAGGAACGGATTACCAGGACGTAATCCGAGCTTGTGCTGACCAACTGGCAAAGTGGTTCTTACTCATTTTCAACATGTCCCTGACTGAGTCTGTAATACCAACATGTTTCAAGCAGACCACCATAGTCCCCGTGCCCAAGGACCACTAAGATAACCTGCCTAAATGACTACCGACCCGTAGCACTGACGTCTCTAGCCATGAAGTGCTTTTGAAGGCTGGTCATGGCTCACATCCAACACCATTATCCCAGAAACTCCTAGACCCACTCAAATTTGCATACCGCCCCAACAGATCCACAGATGATGCAATCTCTATTGCACTCCACACTGCCCCTTTCCCACCTGGACAAAGATCTAAACACCTACAGTGAGAATGCTATTCATTGACTACAGCTCAGCATTCAACACCATAGTGCCCTCAAAGCTTCACTAAGCTAAGGATCCTGGGACTAAACACCTCCCTCTGCACTTTCTGGCGCTGTCAGGTCCTCCCGCTCTTCGGATCGCTGCTTTCCACCCAGCTCCATCAGCTCGTGATCCGGGTTGGGGGGCGGAACGGGCAGCGAGCCCCTTCCCAGAACGTCCTCTAGAAGCGGCAGGTTGTCCAACTGGATGGCCATGTCCACCAGTGTGATTGAGGAAGGACAATGTGGTGTCCAGGAGCTTCTAGTCCATTCGGACGTCTTCGTAGGTGGCAACTTTTGGAAAGTGGTCGATGAGGGCCCGCTCGTTCCACCCGGACCCATCCGCTAGAGTCCGAAACTCCAGGCGAGAAGTCCTGCACGGTCCTCACCCCTGCATCAGATGGACCATCCTCTCGCCCCGTCTCTACCTTTGGGCGGGTGATCGAAGACGGCCCGAAAGAGGCGAGCGAACTCCCCTGTTTGTCTTGGGAAAGCCCTGGAGTGGGGCCAACTTGCGGTCTGGAGTGAAGGAGGATCGCGTGGCCCACTCAGCAGGGCTTTTCCCGAGAGGCAGGGAGACGATGGAGCCGGGCTGATGTTTGATAAGTATAACTCCAGTTGTAGGAGGAATCTGGCAGAGGGCAGCGCTGTCCCGTTGAAATCCCGTAGTCGGGGATAGTATGAAATTCCACTCTGCGGTCCAACTCATCCCCAAACCATCTCAATTGTTGAGATCGGGTGATTGTGGAGAACCAGGTCATCTGATGCAGCACTCCATCACTCTCCTTCTTGGTCAAATAGCTTACACAGCCTCGGGGTGTGTTGGGTCATGGCTCCTGTTGAAAAACAAATGATAGTCCCACTAGAACTTAATCCAGATAGGGATGGCGACCGGGTGGAGAATGCTGTGTGGTAGCCATGCTGTGTGGTTAAGTAGTGCCTTTGTGAATTCTATTTAAATCACCGACAGTATCATGAGCAAAAAAATCGGGCTGATGCGGTGGATTGAGACGCATCCAATGCAAAAACAACAGATCTCTCTAGCTTAAACTGATGGATTTCGGATGGGGATTTTTTGGTCATGTAATTTATACTGAACAAAAACGCAACATGCAACAATTTCAAAGATTTTACTGATTTACAGTTCAGTAGGAGGTTGCGTTGCTAAGGTGTTGGTGTGGTGTAGAATCAGGCGCAGGCAGACGAGACAAGTCCAACACTCCACTTTACTTAAGGCACAAAAATAGATCAAAAACAGCCCGGAGGGCAAAAGGACGCACACAGGCGTAAATGCAGAAGGCGCAAAGACACACAGGTGCGTAACTCCTAACACACCAGGAGGAAAACAAGGAAAGAAGCGTACCGACACGGGTAGCGCCTCATGACACGAACAATTACACACAACACTAACCTAACAACAAAGGAAACTAAAGAAGGTGCTAAATGAGACCTAACACAAAACAGGTGTGACTAACAGACAAAAACCAAACAAACAAGAAACATAGAGCGGTGGTAGCTAGAACTCCGGAGACCACGACACCGCCAAACCTGCCCGAACAAAGGAGGGAGGAGCCGCCTCGGCCAAAACCGTGACAATGAGGAAATCAGTCAATTGAAATAAATTCATTAGGCCCTAATCATGGATTCTTTAAATGACTGGGAATACAGATATGCATCTGTTGGTCACAGATACCTTTAAAAAATTGACCTCAGTGGGCCTCAGGATCTCGATCCACGGTATTTCTGTGCATTCAGCAAATTGCCATCAATAAAATGCAATTGTTTTTCGTTGTCCGTAGCTTATGCCTGCCCATACCATAACTCCAATGGGCCACCATGAGGAACTCTATTGACAACGTGGACATCAGCAAACCTTCGCCCACACGTCGCGTACACGTGGTCTGGGGTTGTGAGGCCGGTTGGGCCGGACTGGTTCCAAACATCTTCCATTTAAGAATGATGGAGGCCACTGTGTTCTTGGGGACCTTCAATGCTGCAGACATTTTTTGGTACCCTTCCACAGATCTGTGCCTCGACACAATCGTCTCGGAGCTCTCACGGACAATTCCTTCGACCTCGTGGGCTTGGTTTTTGCTCTGACATGCACTCAACATGTGGGACCTTTTAAGACAGTGGTGTGTGCCTTTCCAAATGATGTCCAATCAACGGGAATTTACCACAGGTGGACTCCAATCAAGTTGATAGGGTCAACTACATCATCATCCCTGCTCCATGATAGGTCAGCTTCACATATCATCCTGCTCCATGATAGTCGGCTACAACACCATCCCTGCTCCTCCATGATAGGTCAGCTACATCATCATCCCCTAGTCTCCTCCATGATAGGTCAGCTACATCATCATCCCTGCTCCATGATAGGTCAGCTACATCACCATCCCTGCTTTCCATGATAGGTCAGGCTACATCATCATCCCTACTCCATGGATATAAGTCAGCTTCACATCATCATCCCTGCTCCATGATAGGTCAGCTACATCACCATCCCTGCTCCTCCATGATAGGTCATCTACATCATCCCTGCTCCATGATAGAGGTCTTGTCATCATCCCTGCTCCATGATAGGTCAGCTACATCATCATCCCTGCTCCTCCATGATAGGTCAGCTACATCACCATCCCTACTCCATGATAGGTCAGCTACATCATCATCCCTTGCTCCATGATAGGTGCAGCTACATCACATCCCTGCTCCTCCATGATAGGTCAGCTACATCACCATCCCTGCTCCATGATAGGTCAGCCACATCATCATCCCTGCTCCCTCCATGATAGGTCAGCTACATCATCATCCCTGCTCCATGATAGGTCTGCTACCATCATCCCTGCTCCTCCATGATAGGTCAACATCATCGTCCCTGCTCCTCCATGATAGGTCAGCTACATCACCATCCCTGCTCCTCCATGATAGGTCCCAGCTACATCATCATCCCTGCTCCATGATAGGTCAGCTACATCATCATCCCTGCTCCTCCATGATAGGTCAGCTACATCATCATCCCTGCTCCATGATGGGTCGGCTACGCTCACCATCCCTGCTCCATGATAGGTCAAGCTACATCATCATCCCTGCTCCTCCATGATAGGTCAGCTACATCATCATCCAACCGCTCCCTTGATAAGGTCAGCTACATCATCATCCCCTGCTCCTCCATGATAGGTCAGCTACATCATCATCCCTGCTCCTCCATGATAGGTCAGCTACATCATCATCCCTGCTCCCATGATAGGTCAGCTACATCATCATCCCCGCTCAAGGATAGGTCACAGGCTACATCATCATCCCTGCTCCATGATAGGTCAGCTACATCATCATCCCTGCCCATGATAGGTCAGCTACATCATCCCTGCTCCTCCATGATAGGTCAGGGCCCATCATCATCCCTGCTCCATGATAGGTCAGCTTCACATCATCATCCCTCCTCCATGATAGGTCAGCTACATCATTCGTCCCTGCTCCTCCATGATAGGTCAGCTACATCATCATCCCTGCTCCATGATAGGTCAGCTACATCATCATCCCTGCTCCTCCATGTATAGGTCAGCTACATCATCATCCCTGCTCCATGATAGGTCAGCTACATCACCATCCCTGCTCCTCCATGATAGGTCGGCTACATCATGTGTCCCTGTCCCTTCCATGATAGGTCAGCTACATCATCATCCCTGCTCCTCCATGATAGGTCAGCTACATCTCACCATCCCCTGCTCCATGATAGGTCAGCTACATCACCATCCCTGCTCCATGATAGGTCAGCTACATCATCATCCCTGCTCCATGATAAGGTCAGCTACATCATCATCCCTGCTCCATGATAGGTCAGCTACATCATCATCCCTGCTCCTCCATGATAGGTCAGCTACATCATCATCCCTTGCTCCATGATAGGTCAGCTAACATCACCATCCTGCTCCATGATAGGTCAGTCACATCACCATCCCTGCTCCATGATAGGTTAGCTACATCATCATCCCTGCTCCATGATAGAGGTCAGCTACATCATCATCCCTGCTCCATGATAGGTCAGCTACATCATCATCTCTGCTCCTCCATGATAGGTCAGCTACATCATCATCCCTGCTCCATGATAGGTCCAGCTTACATCATCATCCCTGCTCCTCCATGATAGGTCAGCTACATCATCATCCCTGCTCCATGATAGGTCAGCTACATCATCATCCCTGCTCCTCCATGATAGGTCAGCTACATCATCATCCCTGCTCCTCCATGATAGGGTCAGCTACATCATCATCCCCCTGCTCCATGATAGGTCAGCTACATCATCATCCCTGCTCCTCCATGATAGGTCAGCTACATCATCATCCTGCTCCATGATAGGTCAGCTACATCATCATCCCTGCTCCATGATAGGTCAGCTACATCATCATCCCTGCTCCTCCATGATAGGTCAGCTACATCATCATCCCTGCTCCTCCATGATAGGTCAGCTACATCATCATCCCTGCTCCATGATAGGTCAGCTACATCATCATCCTGCTCCATGATAGGTCAGCTACATCATCATCCCTGCTCCTCCATGATAGGTCAGCTACATCATCATCCCTGCTCCATGATAGGTCAGCTACATCATCATCAACACTTACCTCATCTGTATAACTGCCAGAGATCGTTGACTAAGTCAGTCCTGTGTGGTTGCGGTTTGCTGTAGTGCAGCTGCACTGCATGAGTTGTGAATTCCCAATGGCACCCCTATTCCCTATGTAGTGCACTACTTTGACCAAAGCCCTTTGACAAGAGCCCATGAGCCCTGGTCAAAAGTAGTGCACTACATAGGAATAGGGTGCCATTTGGGACCCACTGCATACTCTGACCTGTTTTAAAGGGCCTGTGAGGATGTTTATCTCCAGCTAATCCTAACGTACAGGTTGTGTATTGATACAGTTCGCTACCCACAGGATCAATAAGCTAGTGAGGACATAATGGAGGTCTCTGAGGGCGACTGGACTGGTCTGGCTGAGCAACTAACGTTTAGAGGTCCACACACACACACACACACACACACACACACACACACACACACACTGAAGTTTAGAGGCCCGGGGATGGATGCTGCATATATCTACTGTATCTACAGGCATGGCATCCCATCTTGACTCCTGTCAAACTGTTTTAATCAACATCTAATTAGTGGTGGTTCATTGGGTGACACTTCAATACTTGGCAGGATTAATTCATTAATTAAGTCAAAATTGTCTAAAGCATCTGCCCAATGAAATGTTTTGAAATGTTTAAACGAGCAAATTAGTGACCCCATTCAGAAAAAGATGGCAAAAGTAAACAAATATTCACAACAGCTTGTTATTAACTGTTGCCCAAATAGTTATTTCAGTTAAGTATCTAAAAAAAAATGTTATATCTTTTTTTTTTGTATTTCCTAGTTTTTTCGATTTCTTATTATTATATTTTTTTTTGGGGGATCAGCTTAATATTGCAGATAGATTGTATCTTCTATCAATGTAATTGTCTGCATCACTTCCAATCCCCCATGTTTTTTATAGTATACACTCCCCTTTATTACTTTTTCAACCCCCGCCATCCTTTCCCTACTTGGAGTAAATTAGTGAACAACAACGCCCAGGCCTCTACTTCCGGTCTATACTTACTATCTACACCTTAGTTAAGTAACTCTTGATTTCAAAAGTCTTTCTAAAGGCTGCTATCTAATATAATTACATCATCGTTACATCAACATAATTTTTGGTGTTTGAAGATGTGGAGTGTAATAACACTCTCAACATCATGGTCTAGTCAGGCATTAGAAGTTCATGTTTTTAAGTAATCTCAACAAAACTCAACAACAAACAGTTCCATTAAATTATTTGCTATAGGGAGCAGTTACAGGGAGAAAGGGGAGTTGATCCACATCACTGTTACAAAATAGTGCTGTTCCAGAATATCCAGCCATTCTAGACAATGCAAACATTCCAGAGCACTCAGCCATTCTGGAAGATCCAGACATTCTAGAACACCCAGATATTCCTAGATAGAACACCCAGACATTCTAGAAGATTAAGACATTCTAGAACACCCAGATATTCTAGATAGAACACCCAGACATTCTAGAAGAGTCAGACATTCTAGAACGCCCAGACATTCTAGAAAGAACACCCAGATAGTCTAGATAGAACACCCTGACATTCTAGAGAGAACATTCTAGAATATTCAGCCATTCTACAACACACGATCCACTAACAAACACCAATCAGTCCATCCTGGCACTAATGAAATATGATAATACTTTGTCTTGATGTGTTTACATCGGAGGCTGAGCGGGGAGATGGAGGCTGCCAATGTGGAGAGAAGAAGTTGATAGTTGCCACCTGGGTAATCGCTGTGCTCCCAAGCGTTTCCAGCACAACAAACTTCTGCAAGGAAACAGAAGAACACATTTGTACTAAATGAATAAAAGTAGTGTCTGCATTCGTTAAAAAGGAGGGAGAAAAAACACAAATGTTACACACTTGCTGTGAAACAGGTGTTATGGAATCATTTCAAGGCAAGGGCATTATGTAAGGGCCAAATAGCAGCACTTTGGAGTAAACGTTAAAACACTCGTGTACCTGTCACTAAAATGTTCTGGAATAAGAGTGTGCTCTCTCTAGATCCTTGGTTGGGAATCTATCTAGCACTCTCACCTTCACTATCGGAGACTGAGAGGAACTGTTGGTTGGATGGTCATCTGGACTGTACGGTCGGTTTCCTGAATCCAAGCCGCAAGAAACAACTCAGCGGAACTTACGAAAGTGTTCAGCAGTGTGCCTTCTTCTAAAGAGAACACTTGTGCTCAAATATCACTCCAGCAGCAACGAAAACAGACAAACTCTAACCCTCTTCGAGTAGCCTCCAGAAACCACTTAACCCAAGCACAGCCCTTTTTATTTGCTTTTCATTTGTAGTCTAGAACGTTCCAACATCTCTCTTACTAACTGACTTACGCCTACAGGCATGAGAACAGGGTCTAGTCATAATAAAGCCAAGGATGGGTCAACAGTAACAGCCTTTTCCTGACAAAAGATCACATTAAATAGAATAAATGTAATCGAATCCAGACTGTTGCGCCCCACATGAGTACTTGGTTCCCGTCCTAAAATGGCACCCTAATTATCTACTAGTGCACTACTTTTTGACAAAAGAGCCCTATGGGCCCCCTGGTAAAAAATAATAAACTGTTCACTATATAGGTATAGGGTTCAGTTTGAGACACAGCCTTTATTATAAGCCAATAATAACATACTACGACGCTAATCCAAAGGGACATTTCACAGTTGTTTGTTTGAAACAAACTCCCATTTGGATTTTCTGATGATCTGTTTTTCCATGTATGTCTGTTGTTTACTGCGTTTCTATGGGCATAATAGCAGTTAGGCCAAACTCAATATCATTAAAACATTATGTTTACATTCATCACCTCCAGCAACACCCCCCAACATCAAACATCTGTGGAAATAGAGTGTTTCTATGTTTTGTAGTGAAAAGGTGTTTCCCAAAGTCATCATCAAACTAAATTAGGAGGCAATGCTCCTCATAATTGGTTAAAATCACATGATGCATGTTGATGATGTCATTGGAATCACTTATCTTCCTCTATCTTTTATGCATACTGTAGAAACGCGCCATTTTCACATATGTTGATGTTGGGGGTGGGTGCTGGAGGGAGAACATTAACATAATGTTTTGCGAAACTATTGAGTTGAGCCTAACTGCGTAGCCCTTAGAAACACAATATCATAACAGATTCAACCTGGAAAAACAGATCGAAAATAAATCAAGGAAGTTTGTTTCAAGTGTCTAGTCTATCTGAGACATAAGAAAGATCAGGAAATTATTTATATATTTTATACTCACTATTATCCCTTTTTTTCCACTTCCATATATATATTTCCATCATTTGTTGTTTTAACTGTGCTATTGGTACCTTCAGACGCCAGTCTTGTGGGAGGCTTTTGAGCAAAATAACCTGACGTGTCCGGGTTTGTTGAGATTCTCACCTTTCCATAGATGCGTGAAGCGTGTAGGCCAAACAAGTTCGGATACCATAGCCGTGGTTCGTGAGAAGACCGATTTCGTGACGTCTCATCGTCTGACAAACATTATTTTGTAGCTCGCACCTTCCACCGCAGATGCGGAAGGCCGCCATTGGCGGATGTGGTGGATTGAGAGACACACAGCCCATGCAAAAACAGATATCTCTAGCTTAAACAAACTGATTTTGATGGGGATTTTTTTATTATGCCATTTGATTTTCTCATCCAGGGAGTAGCCAGCCACGTGGAGACTTCATTAGGTTCCCCAATGGGAGGATCAGAGCCAGAATCCAGGTTTTTCAAGGGCAACACTCTGTCTCAAAGTCCAGGGCCTTGCCAATGTATTTGACTACTCAGATCTTAGTTAGGTGCTGTTTTTGTGGCCGATTGCATTTAATTCAAAAACCTACTGTACAGTGCATTCAGATCCCTTCACTTGTTCCACATTTTGTTACGTTAAGCAGTTATTCTAAAATTGATTTTTTTATTTTATTCTCTCATCAATCACACACAATACCCCACAATGACAAAACAAAAACAGGTTTTTATAAATTTTTGCAAATGTATTACAAAATAAAAAAAATGAAATATCACATTTACATAAGTATTCAGACCCCTTTACTCAGTACTTTGTTGAAAACCGCTTTTGGCAGTGATTACAGCCTTGAGTTCTTCTTGGGTATGACGCTACATGCTTGGCACACCTGTATTTGGGGAGTTTCTCCATTCTTCTCTGCAGATCCTCTCCAAGCTCTGTCCAGGTTGGATGGGGAGCGATCACTGCACAGCTATTTTCCAAGTCTCCAGAGATGTTAGATGGGGTTCAAGTCCAGGCTCTGACTGGAGCCACTCAAGGACATTCAGAGACTTGTCACGAAGCCACTCCTGTGTTGTCTTGGCCCTTGTGTGCTTAGGAGTCGTTGTCCTGTTGGAAGGTGAACCTTCGCCCAGTCTGAGGTCAAGAGCACTCTGGAGCAGGTTTTCACCAAAGGATCTCTCTGTACTTTGCTCCATTCATCTTTCCCTCGATCCTGACTAGTCTCAGTCCTGCTGCTGAAAACCATCCCCACAGCATGATGCTGCCACCACCATGCTTCACCGTAGGGATGGTGCCAGCTCCTCCAGGTATGTGAGCTTGGGCATTCAGGCCAAAGAGTTCAATCTGGGATTCATCAGACCAGAGAATCTTGTTTCTCATGGTCTGAGAGTCTTTAGGTGACTTTTGGCGAACTCCAAGCGAGCTGTCATGTGCCTTTTACTGAGGAGTGGCTTCCATCTGGCCACTCTACCATAAAGGTCTGATTGGGTGGAGTGCTGTGCAGATGGTTGTCCTTCTGGGAGGTTCTCCCATCTCCACAGAGGAACTCTGGAGCTCTTTCAGAGTGACCATCAAGTTCTTGGTCACCTCTCCCTGACCAACGCTCTTCTTCCCGATTGCTCAGTTTGGCACGGCCAGCTCAGGAAGAGATTTGGTTGTTCCAAACTTCTTTTCCATTTAAGAATGATGGAGGCCACTGTGTTCCTGGGGACCTTCAATGCTGCAGAAATGTTTTGGTACCATTCCCTCAGATCTGTGCCTCAACACAATCTTTTGTCTCTGAGCTCTACGGACAATTTCCTTTCGACCTAATGGCTTGGTTTTGGCTCTGACATGCACTGTCAACTGTGGGACCCTTATATAGACAGATGTGTGCCTTTCCAAATCATATGTTCAATCAATTTATATCTCAGGTGGACTTCAATCCAAGTTATAGAAACATCTCAAGGATGATCAATGGAAACAGGATGCACCTGAGCTCAATTTCGAGTCTCATTGCAAAGGGTCTGAATACTTATCTAAATAAGGTATTTCTGTTTTACATTTCTTGTAAATTTGCAAAAATTTCTAAAAACC
>NW_025539151.1:0-14623 GCF_020615455.1 Coregonus clupeaformis
GCATCAAAGGGACGATGGACGGGGCCATATGTACTGTCAAATCTTGGGTGAGAACCTCCTTCCCTCAAATTAGGCATGAAATGGGTCGTGGATGGGTATTCCCAGCATGACTCCAAAACTACGGTGTGATGTCACAGAGGCTGTGTCCTGGAGGGACGTTACATCCCCTGAGGGCCTGCAAACCAGACAGGCTATGGCTCCATCTGCTGGTGTGGTCAAGTGGAACTCCACCCCTGCTATGGCCAATCTTCCCACATGGCTAGCTGAAAAAATGAGGAGCTGATGAGCTCAAGGTTGGGAAGGGAAAGAGACAAGGTCACCAAGCTGGGCTCCTCTGGAGGATGAGAGAGTCTGCACGTCCACTTCCATGAGGAAGGTATAAGGATTTGGAGAACCGCCACCTTTGGGAAATACTCACCTTTGGATATATGCACCTGTGGGAAATAGTGTGGGACATTTGGAAGGACGTTTTGCTGAAGGACAAGCTGAACACCGTGGAATACAGTAAGACTGGGGGAAAAGTTATTTGAGCGGGGAGAGTTATGATTTGGATGTGGAAAGGACATCCCTGAACCTGTACCCAACAGAGAGCCACAAGAGAACAGAATTGTAGTTATACTTTTGTTAGTTTCCCCAAGACCCTTTAATAAAATACTTGTTTTGATTGAACCTGGTCTCCTTGCACTATTGAGCAATCCCGGCTGAAAGCTGTGTAGCCTCTCGTGACGAATCACAGATGGTGGGGAATACGGGCACGCTAGCCGTAATAGTGCTTGTCATGAGGATACCGGAAGGTTTGATCACCCAGTTTTCCAAGTTGGCCGTAGGCTCCCGTGCGCCGACTGGAAATGGAGGAATACTATTGAAAGCCCTTGTTGCTGGCCAAGCCCAGACGCAGTAAACGTGGGCTCTCTTGGAGGAGCAAAGAAAGCCAACCTTCTGAAGGCAGAGGAATGCGTTGCAGAGACAGAGTGGGTGGTCGTCAAAATACCCGCCCAATAAAGGTGACTTTATATCTAAGATGGGAGACCGTGGCACATTGAGGCGCCATACCTGCATGCATTTTGAGGCCACGGCCACTAGGGAGAAGCCTGGCCCCAAGCAACAGTGGGTTGGTCTGTTAGCCCCACTTTCTAACCGGGGAATCGCTTGAAATCCTGTCCGGGACCTGGGCCCTGTACCAGGTTACTGACTACTCTGATGCCCTGAAGTCTGAGATCCTCAGCAGATATTGGACTCCACAAAGTTTGGTATGGCCTCAGCGGCCTCACAGGCTGGACCTTCCAACCAGACCAACCTCCTCGGGCGCAGATGTGAACTTGTCCGAATCGAAGGAAATGGCTGGATCCGCCGAGGAATACAGCAGCGGTGGTGGTGGAGGCCGTTGTGGTGGATCGTTACCTACGCGCCCCTGCCTTTTTTGAGGCAAAACGGTTTCATCAGTCATACACAGGCCGACCACGGTCTGACCGTCGAAGCTGTGGAAAAGGTCAGAGCCACAAAACTTGTGAGATGCTGAGATGCTTCCTCGAAAAGACCCCAGGAGGGCGGCCCCACCACAAATGGGAAGAACCCGTCCAAAGGGATCCCAAGGTTTCGAACCCAGCCACGTCAGGACTTATCCCCGGCTCCAGGGGGAGCCAGAAACCAGGCGGGTCTCAAGAAGAGTACACTGAGGATGGGGAAACTCGTGCAGTGTTACCGGTGTGGGGGAGATGGGACATATCTCCACGGCAGTATGGGAAACCAGCCGATGAACCCTATGCCCACTGCGGAGTCCTCCAGCTCAGCACCACACACATCGTTCTGCCTCGTCCCTGGGAGTCGTGAGGTGCCAGATCGACCCCCCACCCTGCCCGGTAACCTGTTGGAATCACCATGATGTGGAGGCCTTACTGGATTCTGACGCAGCCGGGCCACCCTGGTGCGTAAAGAGATTTGGGTGGGCCCACGGTGTCGACCCTGGGGAAAGTCCTCCCAGTTTCCTGTGTCCATGGGGACACCGAGAATACCTTATTATGAACTTACAAGACCACACACTTGGGAACCAACACACGACTTAAGGGGGTGGTTGATTCCCTCCCTGGTCCCCTGCCTAATTGGACGGAGACTGCCCAGCCCTTTACCCACTCTGGAGAGAGTCTCAGGAGAGGATAAATTTTAGGTGAATTCCTCGGAACGGAGAGGCAAGACTCATCCTGGGAAGGCTCCCGCGCAATCCTCCGCCGAAAGTTACTCACATTTCCCGCCCGGGCTCGGATGTTAGGGATGGCGGTCGCCCAGACCCGACAGAGACGGAGCAATCTGTGACAAAGAACTGTCTGGTCTGGGGGACCGCTGAGAGGTATAGTTTGTTAGCAAACAGTTAGACATGAAGACAGAAGAGTTAGATATCCAGTCTAACTCCAACAGAGCTCCTTCTGCTTAAGCAATAGGAGGAAGCTGGAGGAGGCTGCGTAGGACCATCGGGAGGAGTGTGAGGGGAGACCCCCATGCGTAGTAAGGGAGGTCCAGGTTGAAGAGCAGAGGAGAAGTACAAGGTGTTTGGAGAACAAGATGAAGAATGCGGAGGCAGAGAGAGAGAAGGAACTGAAAGCTGCTTCAACAGCAAGCTAAACTCCAAAACTACCAAGGTTGATGCGTTCAGTAAGAAACTCCAAGGAGAGACAACAGGAGTTGGAGTCCCTGGTCCTAGAGTTGGAGGAGAGTTGGAAGAGAGAGCAGCCTGGCACAGCACCACGGCAATGCGGACGCCCTCTCCCGGCGGATGCCTTCTTCACAGCCTTTTCCCCCGACGAAGACGTCGGGTCCCGAGGAGGATGTGGCGATGTCACGAGAGGCCGTCCTGGAGGGACGTTACATCCCCCTGAGGTGGCTGCAAACCCAGGACAAGCTATGGCTCCATCTCTGGTATGCCGGAACTCCACCCTCTGGGCCAATCTTTCCACGCAGCTGAAACAAATGAGGGAGCTGATGAGCTGAAGGTTTGGGAAGGGGGTAGACACGGTCTCCAAGCTGGGCTCTCTGGAGGACCTGAAGAGTGCTGCACGTCCACTTCCACGAGGAATATAAGGATTTGGAGATACTTACCTTTGGAAATACTCACCTTTGGATATATGCACCTGTGGGAAATACGTGTGGGACATTTGGAAGGGGACGTTTTTGCTGGGTTGGCCAATACGGCAACGTGGAATACAGTAAGACTGGGGAAAAGTTATATTTGAGCGAGGGAGAGTTATGATTTTGGATGTGGAAGAGACACTTGTCCCTGAACTGTGTAAAAGAGCCACAAGAGAACAGAATTGTGTTATACTTTGCTATTTTCCCAAGACCTTTTAATAAAAATCCTTGTTTTTGATTGAACTCTGGTCTCCCTTGCACTACTTGAAGCAATTCCCGATGAAAGCTGTGTAGCCTCGTGACGTCACAACGGCTCAAGGCAACAAAGGAGTGGCTTCAAGAAGAAGCACATTAAGGTTCTGGAATGGCCTAGCCAGTCTCAGACTTTAATCCCATAGAAAATCTGTGGAGGGATCTGAAGGTTCGAGCTCAAACGTCAGCCTCGAAACCTTAATGACTTGGAGAGAAGATCTGCCAAGAGGAGTGGAACATAATCCCTCCTGAGAGTGTGTTGCAAACCTGGTCAACTACAAGAAACGTCTGACCTCTGTGATTGCCAACAAGGGTTTTGCCACCAAAGTACTAAGTCATGTTTTGCAGAGGGTCAAATACTATTTCCCTCATTAAAATGCAAATCAATTTATAACATTTTTGACATGCGTTTCTGATTTTTTTGTTGTTATTCTGTCTCTCACTGTTCAAATAAACCTACCATTAAAATTATAGACTGATCATGTCTTTGTCAGTGGGCAACGTACAAAAATCAAACAGGATCGAATACTTTTTCCCTCACTGTACTTCTTTAATAATATATACTTCTTCAATAATATATACTTCTTCTATAATATATACTTCTTCTATAAGATATACTTATTTTGTCCGTGTTCATAGACATGAATAGATCAAATGGTTCCAGAGGCCCACAGCATCTCCTCCTGATCAACATCAAACAAGAGAATGTGGAAACAGAGAAGAAACTGTCAGGGAAGTTATACCTGGTTGGATCTGGCTGGTGGTGAGAAGGTAAATCAGTATGACGGTAAAGACAGACTCCAACAAACCACCAGAACTTTACAACTGTTTATAAACTTGTATCCACAACTGTGTTATAACTCTAGGCTTGTCTGATGACGATCGCCAATGAACTGCCATAACTTGTGTTAGAACTGTGCAATGATTGTGTTATAATGTGTTATAACTCCCAGCTTGTCAGTTCTGGCGTAAGATGCTGAAGCAAGACAGACCCCCAACAAACGAATTGTGATATGACTGTTATAACTGTTTTATAATGTGTTATAACTCCTGTCAGTTATAAGATGCTGCAGCATTGTGTGGCCTCTCTCCCCTGCTGACAGCCTTTTCTCTCTTTAAAGGTCAGTAAGACAGGTGTGCTAGCCGTGTTGGGACGAAGCTAAAAATATCAATAAGTCCTCTCCGCTCTGGGGAATGTCATCTCTGCTCTGGCTGAGGGACAGTGAGTTCTCTATAAATATTACCCTTACCCTTCTCTCTTTAATATAGTGACATCAGCAGGGATTACTGAATACTTTGCATATGTGAAATTGAAATAATGCAAAAACAATACAATCGTGGTCAAACGTTTTTGAGAATGACACAAGTATTGGTCTTCACAAAGTTCACTGCTTCAGTGTTTTTAGATATTTTTGTCAGATGTTACTGGTATACTGAAGTATAATTACAAGCATTCCATAAGTGTCAAAAGCATTTATTGACAATTATATTACGTTTATGCAAAGAGTCAATATTTGCAGTGTTGACCCTTCTTTTTCAAGACCTCTTGCAATCCGCCCTGGCATGCTGTCAATTAACTTCTGAGCCACATCCTGACTGATGGCAGCCCATTCTTGCATAATCAATGCTTGGAGTTTGTCAGAATTTGTGGGTTTTTGTTTGTTTGAGGAGATCACCACAAGTTCTCAATGGGATTAAGATCTGGGAGTTTCCTGGCCATGGACCCAGGAAATGTATATGTTTTGTTCCCCGAGCCACTTAGTTATCACTTTTGCATTATGGCAAGGTGCTCCATCATGCTGGAAAAGGCATTGTTCGTCACCAAACTGTTCTTGGATGGTTGGGAGAAGTTGCTCTCGGAGGATGTTTGGTACCATTCTTTATTCATGGCTGTGTTCTAAGGCAAAATTGTGCAGTGAGCCCACTCTTGCCTGAGAAGCAACCCCACACATGAATGGTCTCAGGATGCTTTACTGTTGGACATGACACAGGACTGATGGTAGCGCTCACCTTGTCTTCTCCGGACAAGCTTTTTTTCCGGATGCCCCCAAACAATCGGAAAGGGGATTATCAGAGAAAATGACTTTACCCCAGTCCCTCAGCAGTCCAATCCCTGTACCTTTTGAAGAATATCAGTCTGTCCCTGATGTTTTTCCTGGACAGAAATGGCACCAGGCACTCCTCCAAATGTCTTACCGCCTCACTGTGCGTGCAGATGCACTCACACCTGCCTGCTGCCATTCCTGAGCAAGCTCTCTGCACTGGTGGTGCCCCGATCCCGCAGCTGAATCAACTTTAGGAGACAGTCCTGGTGCTTGCTGGACTTTCTTGGGCGCCCTGAAGCCTTCTTCACAACAATTGAACCTCTCCCTTGAAGTTCTTGATGATCCGATAAATGGTTGATTTAGGTGCAATCTCACTAGCAGCAATATCCATGCCTGTGAAGCCCTTTTTGTGCAAAGCAATGATGACGGTATCGTTTCCTTGCAGGTATCCATGGTTAACAGAGGAAGAACAATGATTTCAGGCACCACCCTCCTTTTAAAGCTTCCAGTCTGTTATTCTAACTCAATCAGTATGACATAGTGATCTCCAGCCTTGTCCTAGTCAACACTCTCACCTGTGTTAGAGAGAATCACTGACATGATGTCAGCCTGATCCTTTTGTGGCAGGGCTGAAATGCAGTGGAACTGTTTTTGGGGGATTAAGTTCATTTTCATGGCAAGAGGACTTGCAATTAATTGCAATTCATCCTGATCCTCTTCAGTAACACTCTGGAGTATATGCAAACTTGCCATCATAAAAACTGAGGCAGCAGACTTTGTGAAAATTAATATTTGTGGTTGATTCTCAAAACTTTTGACCATGACACTGTAGACCAAAATGTGCTTTTGCTGAAAAAGTTCTGCATCAGCAGTAAGGTCATAGCTTTACCTCTGATCTGGCCCTGATGGATCGCTGATAGGCCCTGATGGCTGATTGGTTATCTATGAGACTGTCTGCTGATAGGCCCTGATGGCTGATTGGTTATCTATGAGACTGTCTGCTGAAAGGCCCTGATGGCTGACTGGTTATCTATGAGGCTGTCTGCTGAAAGGCCCTGATGGTTAAATGATGTGTTGTTTGTTTTCAGAAAACCCACGTCCCAGTAGATAGAGACAGCAAGATGACTCGTATCCTGCAGGACTCTCTAGGGAGGGAACTGCAGGACTACCATCATCATCTGTGCATCTCCCCTCTATCTACAACGAGTGTGAGACCAAGTCTACCCTCATGTTCGACAGAGGTGGGTCAGCACCCACTCTACAGTTTACCTAGTCTAGTGACAGACTACATTTACAACATAAGTCTACCCTCATGTTCAGACAGAGGTGAGCTGTACCCAGACCCAGTTCCCCTATTTTATGTAAACAATTAAAGGTTTCCATGGCAGATGAATGTCGTTAATCCAGCAGGATGTTGACAGTGACAGTTGATGATGAGTAGAGCTGGTGATTACCCAGGTATTCCCTCCTGTTCAGTGCTTACTGAGGGGTTTGCATAACAAGCCTCTGCTCTTAAGTCTTTATCCAGATGATGAAGACATGTGTTCATCCCTCTGACCTTTAGCTAAGTGTTACATCCATCCACTATCCTAAATTCTGATCCGTAGGGCTTTATCCTGCCCTCCTGGCTGGACAGCAACAGTAGCATCAGTGGGAGTTAGCCTAGGGCTGCTCTGTGTGTTAGAGAACACAGGGAACTTCCAGAACATTCTGACTCTGCTGCCCTCGCCAGAGAACAGTGGGGACATCCAGAACATTCTGACTCTGCTGCTTCCTGCCAGAGAACACAGGGGACATCCAGAACATTCTGACTCTGCTGCCCTGCCAGAGAACACAGGGGGACATCCAGAACATTCTGTCTGTGTTGCCCTGCCGAGAGAACTACAGGAAACTTCCAGAACATTCTGACTCTGCCTTGCACCTGCCAGAGGGAAGATGAGGGACATCCAGAACATTCTGACTCTGCTGCTAGAGAACACAGGGGACATCCAGAACATTCTGACTCTGCTTGCCCTGCCAGAGAACACAGGGGACATCCAGAACATTCTGTCTGATGTTGCCCTGCCAGAGAACACAGGAAACTTCCAGAACATTCTGACTCTGGTGCCCTGCCAGAGAACACCGGGGACATCGGGAATATTCTGTCTGTGTTGCTTCTCTCCAGAGAACACAGGGGACATCCAAAACATTCTGTCTCTGCCGCCCTGCCAGAAAACAGGGTACATCCAGAACATTCTGTGAGAGGAGCTGATGGAGGTAGAAACAGTGGCCACAGAGCGATGTGTGCTGTGCTGTGGTGCGCATCACTGCTCTGCACTGCCTGCACCCATGTGACCACGCACTGCTGTCTGTGAGAAGAGGCTGAGAGGAGTTGGGCTTTACACGTCAGGTCTACAATGTACAGGCATGGCTAATTTGTCCCCCGGTCACCTTCACAAGGGACAACTCCTGTCATATATCTCAGACCAGTTACTATATGCAGCTATCTGCCCACCCTGCTTCTTATTGGATCACCTCCTCCAGTTGTGTTGATTCCAATGTTTATCCCATCTGTTCAGAGCTGTTCTGACAAAATATTATATTGTACAAGATAAGTGATGAGTAAATGAAGCCACAATGTCCTTTGTGGTTGAATTGAAGCCATTTTGCCATGTACAAGTAGTGCTTTGCTGCATATAGGAATTAGGGTGTGATTAGGAATCTGAGTGTGTGTGATCCCACCCTCCACACAGAGCCAAGACTCATCAAGAACACAGTGTCGTGAACCTGGAGCTTGACTGGCTGAGGAGTGAAGAAGAAGTCACGAGGAAGGAGAAGGAGGAAGAACAAGAGTCTGAAGAACGTCATCCACAGACTGGAGATGGGAGCTCAACCGTTGGAGGAACGGTGAGGGAGGGAGATGGGGAGGTGGAGAGAGAGAGAGAGAGAGAGAGAGAGAGGGGGGTAAGAGAGAGAGGGGGTAAGAGAGGGAGAGAGAGAGAGTGAGAGAGGAGGAGAGAGAGAGAGAGAGAGAGAGAGAGAGAGAGAGAGAGAGAGAGAGAGAGAGAGAGAGAGAGAGAGAGAGAGAGAGAGAGAGAGAGAGAGAGAGAGAGAGAGAGAGAGAGAGGAGAGAGAGAGAGAGAGAGAGAGAGAGAGAGAGAGAGAGAGAGAGAGAGAGAGAGAGAGAGAGAGAGAGAGTTGAGTTTTAAATGCAATCTTTATTGGGTCTGGGAGCCCACCACAGCAGTGAATACTCATACAAAACCGCATTACACATCAATTAAAAACACAACTCCAATTCCTCCTCCACAGTAACTGAACACAACAGCGTCTGAATGCCCCATACACTCATGAACAGATCAATATTGTTGACCAGTTTGATAGGCAAACTCAATTCTACAATCTTGCTGCCAACATTCCCTCCAGCATTCCCACCACATCCACAGACCCCTGTCCCCGAATACTGTTCTTCGTGGTCTTTCATATGGCTTAATTTTGGCCTAACACAAAAAATTAAGCAACAAAACTACAGCTTTCATTAAACCGTACTTTGGCCCCAAAGATACAGTTGGGAAGAGAAAACCTCCCAGCGCTGAGAACCGAGTTAGTGATCAGGTCAATACATCTCGACAACTTCGGGAGACACTGACAAAACAGATGTGCCAGAGTTTCAGGTTCAGTACAGAATGGGACACTCCTCCCAACAGTAGGATCCAGGTTGTACCAGATACATGTTGGGTGGCTACTGGCTCCATGTATTATCTCCATTGGAGGTCAGCTGTCCCCTCTTATCAATAGGGCAGTTTGTAGTAGTGTTCAGGAGCCTTTGGGGGAGGCACTGACCAAGCACACCCGCGAGTCGATTTTACCCCTTCCAGGGAAGAGGCATGGGACACCTTTACACATGTTCTGTACATGGCCTTCTTTCCCACCTCCTTGAACTCCCCCAGCTCCGGGGTATCGAAGGGAAAGCAGCATCCCCAGTCCTCCTCGAATGCCCCCGCCGCAGCACTAACAATCAGTGCAGGGGAACACATAATTCAGACCCCTCCTTCCACCAAGATCAGAGTTGGAAGTGTCAGTCACATACTGCAGATGAAGTACTGGCAAGGAATCACAGACCTCAGCTTATCGACCTTCCTCGGTAGGCGAGACGACCCCGGATCCCCGCTCTTTCTCCCAGCTCCTCCAACGACCCATTCCTGTTCCACATCAGATGACCCAGCTTAGTACACCCCACGCCTAACCAGGCATGAACGTAGGGCTAGCTGAACCCAGAACCACTGCGGACTGGATGGCAGGTGTTTGAGAAAAAGAGGCTCTTCAAAAAGCCACATCCCTGGTGGCGTGCAGGCCTTACGGGACTTGACCAGAACTCTCACAAGCCTGCATAACAGACTCAAAAATGGAGTCAGGTCATGGCAACTCACCCCCTCCAGCTTTAAGAGGAAAAGATGCTTGTCCTAAGCCCAAACAGCCCGCTCTCCTCAATCAGTGCGTAGGGCTGTGTCAACCTAGCTTAGAACCGTCACTGTACAACAGTCTCTGGGCTGCTTGAAGCCGGAAAGCCATGATCCTGGAAGAAATGTCCACCAGGCCTTGCCCAACCTCGTGCAGTGGCAGGTACAGGGGCTGAAGCTTTAATCCAAGTGTCCAAGACCAGAGAAGTTGACAAGGGTCCTCTGAGCTCTTGTATCAGACCCTTTGGTGGCTGTAAAATCATTAGTTCTGTGCTGACCCAGGGAAGAGGCAGCTAGGTTGTGCTACTAGTACACTTCCCTATAAGACAGCTGGGGAAGCACCCATTTCCATCTTGACAGTCTGGCACACACCTCTCACTACACCCTCCCAGTTCTTTTCTGAAAGACATTTGGAGCCTAGAAAAAAACCCCCAAAGTCTTCCCATCTCTGACCCCACAAGCCCCCCGTGGTAACCGTGGAGCGGACCCATCTGAGAGCTGGCCTGCCCACAGCGCTTCACTCTTTCCCCAATTGACTCTATGAGGAGGCCCCTCACTTACACCTTTCCAAGGCGTCTGAGAGAACCTTAACATCCTCATCCCCTGTAACAAAACTGTCCACGTCATCTGCATACGCAGACAAGTTACTATCTGAACCCTTCATTACACCTGGCACAGAGAAGACCAGTAAGCTTCGATCTTAAAAAGCAAAGCATTGGTTCAATCGCCAGACTGTAAACTGCCCTGGAAAGTGGGCGCTCCTGCCTGATGCCCTTTGGACAGGGATGGGACAACTCAAAAACCACCCCCACCTTCACCATACACGAGGCCCCAGCATACATAGTAACTTCATCCAAGACAAAAAAAGCGTCCCCAACCCCGAAGGCCTTTCTCATTTGTTTTAAACAAAGGACTGGTGGTCCACACGATCAAAAGCCTTCTCCGATCCAAAGAAAGTAAACCCACATTTACATCAGACAGTTTACAAATGTCCAAAACATCTCTTATTAGAAACAAGTTGTCAACAATAGAGCGATCAGGTACATCAGTAGGACTGGTCCTTGTGGATCAACAATAACCAGAGATACTCTTTCAACCTGTTTTGAGAGACATTTAGAAACAATTTATATTCTGAACAGCAGCAAAGCAACAGGTCTCCAATTTTTTATGTAGAGCAAATCCCCCTTTTTGCAACAGTGAAAAAGTCTACCCCATGACGTTGACAAGATACAGGAAGAGAGCCCTCATGAAAAGATTACACACCACTTCATAAAAATCCTCCCCAATAGACCCCCCAAAAGTGCTTGTAAAACTCAGATGGTAAACCATCAATGCCAGGGGGCTCGGGCTGTTGAGAGCTGCAAACGCTATGGCAGCTCTCGCAGTGTAATGTCAGAGTCCAATGCGACTCTTTTGCTCAGGTCCCAATTGAGGACCGTGTAACAACTGTTCCCAGCACAGAGAGTCACAATCCTCCGCCTTATAGAGGGCAGAAGTAAGAAATCACACGGCATGTTGACGCATTTCACTGTATCCGAGGACCTTCCCATCAGGGGAGACGAGACAGACCATCTGTTTACGTTGCTAATGTCTATCCTAGGTAAAAAAAAAAAAGCACTAGGAGCATTCATATCCTTGAGGGAAGCGTAAACGAGACCTAATCAAGGCACCCTTCACTCTTTCCTTGCAGAAACGACCTCAATTCATGTTTCTTGTCCTGTAAGCTTCGTGACTAGTCCGGGGTCATTCTGAGTGAAACCTTCAATTCAATAGATAATGTTTTTTGCTCAAGGGCCTGATAGTTTCTTTAACTTCCAATTTCGAGACAGAGCAGTATACTGTTGACAAAATAATCGTATTTGGGCCTTCCCAACCTCCCACCATTGTCTCAAGGGACTCAAATTCCCTTTTGTAACCCTCCATTTTTCCCAAAACAACAAAAACCTTTACAAAACATGACATCATGTAACAATTTAACATTAAATACCAATAAGATGATGACCTTCCAGTGAGACAGGACAAGGAATATCAACAGTGACAATGATGGTGATCAGAGAAACCCACAGGAGTAAATGTCACACCTTCCGAAACCCTACTACAGTATTGCTCAGATACATACAACCTGTCTAGACCTTAAATGACATGACCTTCATTAACTTTGCAGCCATGTGTACTGCCTAACTTTGCATTCCTTACTCTCCACACATCAGAAAGCTCAAACTCAGTTAATAGACCAGAAGACAAATTGCTGACCCAGCAGGTGAGGTTTCTTCAGCGGTAAGCGATCAACAGTAAAATCCACTGTACAGTTCCAGTCCCCCTAAACCATAGCACCCCCTCTTGGTCACACTGTCTTACAAGGTTTCTTTATTTTATCAAAAACAACAATACGCTCTGTACCCTCATTAGGAGTACCAAACATTCAAAAAAACAAACAAAAAACCCCATAACATTCACCGACCAATAAAACCCGACCCTTGACAATCTGTTGCTTAGATACCACAGTCACCCCTAAGCCTGGAAGAAAACAAGATTTGCCACCCCAGCACGAAATTAGTACCATGGACTGAGTGCAGATATGCTGCCCCTCCCACCATGCACCCCAGTCAGCCGCATTTTCCTCATCAACTATGTGTCTCTGTAGGAAAACTACATTGCGCTTTTCTGTTTTATTACTTCTAATACCCAAGCCCTCTTATTCCTGTCCCTTCCTCCATTAATGTTGAGAGAGAACCTACCCTTAGTACTCCATATAGAAAAGACAAAGGAGAAAAGCAGAAGATACCACAGAGAAACCAGACAAAGAGAATAGAACACCCTATGAGGCATAATCATCATCATTATTTAAATTTTCTTCTAACCTAGATCTACGTTCCATCACCCTTTGCTGCTGCAACAGCAGAATAAATTTCCTCAAGAAACCGTTCTCTCACTCAACTGGTCGCATAACCCCACCAACATCACAAAGCTGACCTCAGAAACTTATCAACATCAAAATAATCCACACATTTGACAGATTTCCCAAAGTCTGATCCAGAAACCCTTTTACCTCTCTAGATCGGCAAATTGAGTCCTCACCAGCTGAATACCGTATCGAGAGAGATATCCATATCCATATCCTTCTCCGATCCTCCTCAACTGAGGCCACAGACCACCGACTCCCTCTACCACATCCCTTTCCAACACTCCCCACTTGCACCCCATCACTGCATTATGGCATCTCCTCCACTTAACCTGGGAGACAGCCCCACCTGAACCCCATACTCGTGGAGGGCATCTCTCCACTACCTGGGGAGACTAGCCCCACCTGAACCCCACATCGTACTCGAGGGGCATCTCCTCCACTACTGGGAGACCAGCCCACCTGAACCCCATTACTCTTAGTGGGCATCTCCCCACTACCTGGGAGACTAGCCCCTGTAACCCAGCACTCATAGTGGGCATCTCCTCCACTACCCTGAGAGACCAGCCCCCCCCTGTACCCCAGCACTCATAGTGGGCATCTCTCCACTACCCGTGGGAGATGAGCTCCCATGAACCCTCTCCTGTAACCCAGCCGACATTAGGTGGGCATCTCCTCCCACTACCTGGGAGATTAGCACCACATGTACCCCCCTGTACCACAGCACTCGTACTGGGCCCCCTCACCAGTCTGAGGAAATGGCCCTTCAGATCCATCCCCCACCACTTCTACAACCATTTTTTACTCTGCTGCATAACATTTCCCTCTGGTACAAGTTGCACCTCTGTGCCCTCAACACGGATAACTTGTTCCTCGTGCTAACAGACGTGTGGCTGGTTCTACCACTGTCAGCCCACCTCTTCCACATCAGTGGGCCCAGGCGTTACGAGGAACACCTGCGCCCCCTCCCTCTGCCTTCTCCCTTTTCGGTGGCAAGTATGTACGGCTTATGACCAACATCCCCCACACTCAAAAACACCGTTGACTATACCCGTACTAGACATAAGCCATATATGTCTATTGTCATACTTGACTTTTAAACGATAACTCCGGAAAGTCTGCTCCGGTGAGTCCATAAAAACATAAACACCTGTCGCCAAACGACATTACCTGTTTCAACGCCGGGTGTTTGCAACCCAATGGGACAACCTTAATTGAACTTTCAAACTTCCTAAAGCGCAATAAACTTCGCGCTCCAATAGTCATTTGGAATGAACGGCGGTACATTTGAAATCGTTACCCTTGTTGACGGAGAAAAAAGCGGCGTAACTTGAATAAACATTCCTTTAAGAAGTATGCCATGCTCAACCATACGATCAACAAGGGCGCTCTTCTTTAAGAAATACCACCACCGCTTTATTCATCCGATTGACGCACAAGCAACATTCTCACCATCCACCTTCTCCTACGGCGACCAGAACCTCTTCCACCGTGACAGTAGCTTCAGTAACACACCTAAAGCGTGTGTCGAAGTGACCCAGGGACGGCGTCCGATTCGGGCTTGCCATCCCCACAAAAATCAGGGGTAATTTCGACACGAAAAACAATATACTTAATTCTACCACACAACAAAAAAATAGAAATAAATAATCTTAATCATGCATAGAAGAAAAAGGATATCACCAAGAAAAGGAACCAGGATATCTAATTTCTACACAACACTCGCACTTAGCACTCACTCAAACAATTCCCAGCACGCACCAAACACTCCCAGCATGCAGAGAGAGAGAGAGAGAGAGAGAGAGAGAAAGAGAGAGAGAGAGAGAGAGAGAGAGAGAGAGAGAGAGAGAGAGAGAATTGAAACC
>NW_025539152.1:0-14621 GCF_020615455.1 Coregonus clupeaformis
GACGTCACGAGAGGCTACACGCTTGCAAGGGGGATTGCTCCGAAAAAGGAGACCAGGTTAAACAAAACAAGGATTTTCTTACAGGTCTTGGGAAAACCAAAAATATAACGAAATTCTGTTCTCTTTGTGGGGCTCTTTAAGGGTTATTAGTTCAGGGATGTCTCTTCCACATCCAAAGTCATAATTCTCACTCGCTCCAGATAAATTCTTTTTCCCCAGCCTTACTGTAGTCCACATTGCCAGCTAGTGAAAGCTAACCTGGCAAAAACTCTTCCAAATGTCTCTCACGTATTTCCACAGGGGCTGCCATATATCCAAAGGTGATATTTCCACAAAGGTAAGTATCTCCAAATCCTTATATTCCTCATGGAAGTGGACGTGCAGCACTCTTGTCCTCCAGAGACGACAGACTGTGTCTTTCCCTTCCCCAAACCTTCTGCTCATCACTCCTCATTTGTTTCAGCTGCATGGGAAGATTGGCCATAGAGGGGGGGAGGTTCCCCGGCCATACCTAGCAGAGATGGAGCCAGTTGCTGTCTGGGTTTGCAGCCACCTCAGGGGGATCGTAACGTCCCTCCAGGACACAGCCTCTCGTGACATACATCCCCTCCTCGGGACCGCCCTACGTGGTGTTAAAAGGCAAGCGAAGAAGGCATCACGCTCGGGAGAGGGAGTCCCAGATGTTGCGTGGCGCTTAAGCAGCCACAGCGGACAGGAAAATTATGACGGTTGCAAGCTCAAAAACCATCTGGTTACTCTTTACTGTTTGATTCCTTGTTCTTGGCGCATCCACTGCAGAGCGGGATCAGATACCACCAACGAACGTCGGCCCAGGAGATAGAACCGAGCGGACTCCAGGGCCCAGACTACAGCCAGGACATTCTTTCTCCACCGTGGAATAGTTCTTCTCTCTTGGAAGAACTTTCTGCTTTAGGTAGAATGGGATGAATGCTTCACCGTCATGTGCTCTGTGAGGACAGCACCCAGACCCACCTCCGAAGCATCCGCTTGGACAATGAATTTTCTTGAAGTCTGGTGCCACCAGGATCGGACTGGAGCCAAGAGTGCTCGCTTCAGGTTGAGGAAAGCCGCCTCCGCCCGCAGGGTTCCACTTACCACCATTCGTGAGTGGCGTTTGGGTCGTCAGCTCCTCAACGGTGCAGCTATGGTAGCAAAATCTGCAATAAAGCGTCTATAATGTAGAGCGAGGCCCAAAAATGACCTTACTTGCTTCTGGTGATGGGCTGCGGCCAATACTGTATGGCCCGCGATTGGCTTCCCGTGGTTTGACCAACCCCCGCCCAATGGTGGAAATTACCCCAGGTAGTTTGTCTCACTTGAAGGCCAGCTGCACTTCGCCCGGGTTTGCCGTGAGCCCTGCTTCCCTGAGCGAATCCAGCACCGCTTGTACCGGGGTATGTGGCTGGCCCAATCCGGACTTTGTATAACAACATCATCCAAATAAGCCGCCATGTACCTCTTGTAGGGGGCGAAGGACCTAGAACCATTTGAGGCGTTGGAACGTGGCAGGTGCCCCGTGGAGACCAAACGGAAGTCGGGTATACTGGTAGAGCGCCTCCGGGTGGCAAAGGCTGTCTTCTCCAGACGGCGGGGTCGGGGGCACCTGCCGTAAGCCTTTGTGAGATCAAGAGTGGTTAGGAAACTTGAAGCATGCCTTAAGGAGTCATTAAATCATCGACACGAGGCATTGGGTATGCATCAAATTCGAGACACTTCATTCAACTTTTCGACATAGTCATTACAAAATCGTACTGAACCGTCTGGCTGAACTAGTAACGATGGGACTTGCCCAGGCACTGTGGGACTCTTCGAATTCTCCCAACCCCCGCATCTTCCCTTACCTCCTTCTTGTACTTAACCACTGCACAGCCTCTTGACGCGCTGGTTTACCGCTTCGGCCAGGCATGGTGCGGATCTCATGTTGGACGTGTGACCGGGAAGGGAGGAGAAGACATCCTGGTTCTGCTCCGCAGAGTTCCAGGCCATCTGTCGTTGATGTGGGGACAGATTTGCACCCAGCTGAACCTCTTACGCGCCGGTTCCCTTGGTCTCTGTGGGGGTAGACAGCTGAACAGCGCTCTCTCTGGCGCACTTCTTTAAAAGGTTAACATGATAAATTCCACCATGCTTTTCTTTTATCTGGTTGCCTCACCTTGTAGTTTACTTTCCCATGCGTTCAATGACCTCATGTGGTCCTTGCCAGGTTTGCCAGAATTTACACTTCAAACGGTTGGCACCAGGACCAGCCTCTGTCCCCCGGCTTAAACTCCAAAGTGAGAGATCTGTTGTAGGAGGCTTGCTAGTTGCCGCTGACTGGCCTCCAGGTGTTCCCGCATCATGGGATAGATGGCTCTTATTCTCTCCCTCAAGGTGGCCCACGATCGATCGGGTGTCCGCTGTTGCGCATGGCTGCTCCTCCCAGGACTATCCCTTGGCGATGTCGAGCATCTCTGGGTCTGTAGGAAAGCTTAAAGAGCTGGGAAGGAAAACCAGAAGACTGAGGTCTCTCTCACCACAAATAATATGTAGGGTAACAGCTGATCCCAGTTGCGCCCATCTTCCCTGCCAATACTTTCCGCGAGAGGCATGGATTTTTGTGTTTTGTTAAAACGTTAGAAGCTAGGCCATCTGTCTGGGGGTGTGTAGACCGAGGTTTCACCAGCTGTTTGATTTAGTAAAGCACAGAGTTCTTTTTCATCACTCGACACACGTAGAGTCCTTGGTCCGTCAATATCTCTTTGGGATTCCCAGACTAGTTGAGACACTGGAACACTCCTTGGCGATTTGTCTGAAGGGCCTTCCTCAGCGGAATGGCCTCCGGGTACCGGGATGCATAGTCCAGTTGACCTTAGAGATGTATTGATGTCCCCTGGAAGGTAAGGGCCCGACATGTCTAATCCAATCCTCCTTCCAAGGAGTTTCGAATGGGCAAGAATGAGCGGGTTTCTATATGTGGGCTTTGACGCAACCTGCTGACACTCCAGGGCAACTATGGCAGTTCTCTATCTCTTTGTACTCCTGGCCAAAAGAAACGTTGCATGATTCTTTCCTTTAGTCTTCTCTACCCCCAAGTGGGGCCCCTAGCGGGTGTGTGTGTACTAAGTTGAGTACTGTGGCCTGGACCAGGCTGTGGCACGAGTGAAGCTGTTCATGCACTTCATCATTTTCTTGACTATCTGATATACTATTAACTTGGTTTACTGCAAAATGGGGGTAGTAGGGATTTAGTCTTATCACCTAACACTACACCTTCTAATACCTGGCACATTTCTTAACATTTGCAAGAGAGAGATCTTGTAATTGAGCCGTACCATACTGGCCTGTTGAGAGGGGGAAGCTCTTGGGTGCCTGGGACGTCCTTCACTGGAGAACGGAGCACTTTCCTGAGGCCATGCGTTCTCTTCTCGATCCGGACCAGTCTCTGGGTGTCGGTCAGCACCTGACATCCCTATCGGAGCCCGGGCAGGGAGTGAGTGAACTCGGAGGATTGCACCGGAGCCTTCCCAGATGAGTCTGCCTCTGCCTTTCCGGGTACTCGGGTTATCCTCTCCCAGAGACTCTCTCCAGAGTGGGTAAAAGGGCTGGGTTGAAGTTCAGTCCCAATTAGGACGAGGATGGGGGAGGATCAACCACCCCGCCGGTCAGGTATGTGGTTTGTGCTGGGTCATTGGTTCAGTAATGGGGGTATTCTCTGGTGTCCCCATGGACACAGGAAACTGGGAGGACTTTTCCGGGTCAGACACGTTGGGCCCACCAAATCCTTAACACTTCAGGGTGGCCCGGCTAACAGAATCCAGTATAGCCTCCACATCATAGTGATTCGCAGTTACCGCATGTCGATCTGGGCCGCCATCTACCACTCCCAAGAGCCGGAGGGGCAAAACGGGGTGTGTGGGTGCTGACTGGAGGATCCGCAGGGCATAGGTTCATCCACCTGGTTTCCCACACTGCCAGGAGATGTCCCCATCTCTCCCCACACCGGTAACACTGTCGGGTTTCCCCCTCCTGGTGTACTCTTCTTGGACCCGCCTGGTTTCTGGCCCCCTGGAGCCGGGATGGAAATCCTGATGTGGCTGGGTTCTGAGACCTTGGGTCCTTGGACGGGTTCTTCCCATTTGTGGTGGGGCCGCACTTCCTGGGGTCTTTTCGAGCTATTCCAGCATCTCCGCTGTGGCCTGGTACTTTTCCACAGCTTCACGGTCAGGATCACGTGGTCAAGGCCGCTGTTGACTGATGAACCGTTTTGCCTCAAGGCATGGGCGCGAGGTAACGATCCACCAGCAGCTGGCCTCCCACCACACGCCCGCTGCTGTATTCCTCTGCCGATCCAGCCGTTTCCTTGCGATTCGGACAAGTTCTGCGATCTGCGCCCGAGAAAGGTTATTCAGTTGGTCCAGCTGTGAAAGCGCTGGGGCCATACCAAACGAGTCCATATCCTGAGGATCTCCAGACTTCAGGCATCATAGGGGGTCAGTAACTGGTCAGGGCCCAGGTCCGGACAGGATTCAAGCCATTCTCCGCGAGGAAGGGGGCTAACAGACCAACCGACTGTTGAGAGAAAGGCTTCCCTAGTGGCCGTGGCCTCAAATGCATGGCGGTATGCCTCCTAATGTCATCGGTAGCCCCCATCTTAGATATAAAGTCACTTGCCTTTTGGGCCAGGGTATTTTGGACCACCCTCTGTCTCTGCAACTGCAATTCCACTCTGCCTTCTGAAGGTTGGCTTTCTTTTGCTCCTCCAAGAGAGCCACAGTCTTAGGATGCGGGCGCTGGCCAGCAACAGGGGCTTGCAATATATCCTCCATTTCGTCAGGCCTACGGCCAACTTGGAAAACTTAGGGGATCAAACTTCGGTCCTCCTCTGACATGCACTATTAACAGCTTTTGAGCGTGCAGCCGTATTCCTCCATGTCCTGTGACGTCACGAGGGGCTACACAGCTTTCAGGGATTGCTCAAGTAGTGCAAAGGAGACCTAGGTTCAAAACAAAACAAGGATTTTATTATAGGTCTTGGAAATACTTGAAAATATAACAAAATTCTGTTCTCTTGCCCGGCTCTTTAAGGGTTAATATTTCGGGAGTGTCTCTTCCACATCCAAAGTAATAATTCTCACTCGCTCAGATAACTTTTCCCCAGCCTTAATACTGTGGAGTCCACGCAGGAATAGTGAACAACCCAGCAAAAAGTCCTTCCAAATTGTCTCTCACAGATTTCCACAGGGCCATGATATCCAAAGGTGAAGTATTTCCCAAAGGTAAGTATCTCCAAATCCTTAGATTCCTCAAGGGAAGTGGATGGCAGGCACTCTTGAACCTCCGAGAGCCCAGGAGTTGGAGACTGTGTCTCTTCCCTTCCCAAACTTTCAGCTCATCAGCTCCTCATTTGTTTCCGTAGCTCGTGGGAAGATTGGGCCATAGAGGGGTGTGGAGTTCCCGCCCATACCAGCAGATGGAGCCATAGCTGTCTGGGTTTGCAGCCACCTGGGGATTGGAAACGTCCCTCCAGGACAGCCCTCGTGACATCACAAATACTAATTAGGGGAATGGGAGCACCAGGTGCAGTGGTTGACAAGAGTACACAAGTGGAGAGGATGAGAATGGGATCGGCAGTAGCTAGTACTCCGGTGTACGAAGGAAGCCTGCCCGGAACCAGCAGGAGGCAGCCTCGGCAGAACTCCGTGTTGCGTGTGAATGTTTTTATCCTTCTAAGCTTGGAAAAAGATCCTTAAACCCAGATGGTAAATAGCCTAAAAAGTTAAAAAGTAAAATATAGGATTAAGCCAGTGGCTCAGATCCCCAACTAATTCAACAGGATACATCTCCTGAGTCCTTTAAATGTTGATATTATGGTTGCGTTGTCAACCAAACTACAATAATCAATATTACATTTGTGTAAAGACAGTAAAGTGGCTAATGTATGGGAACTATCTTACAAACTAATGTACAATATTTATTCAACCTTAAAATCCGAGTAACACATCCATGGCCACATTTAGAGGTTACTTTAACAAATGTCTTCCTATGTAATCATAGAAAGCGTCTATGTTTCAGAGGTCGCAGTTCTGTGGAAATCTTCACAAATTTACATTATGATAATCTTTGCACAGAATTTCAAACGGGATTGAACTATGTACTTGAATGTAACCTCAACTGCAATCGGATCATTAAGTTGCACATTAGATGAAGCACAGTGCTACACATTAAGTTGTTGTTAAAATAAATAGATAAAAGTATCTCACATTGTATTCCCATTCGAACTTTGCATTGTGCTTTAATTGATTGAAAGTGGAAAAACAGTACATTTAGGTGACAACTAAACCAAAAATCAGAGATAGATTAAGATTGGAATTTGATTGTGCTTTTATGGTTGAAAGCATACTGAGTAACACAACTTTTGGCTGTCTTTTTTGAGTGGGTGAAATAGGTTGAAATCTCATGGATCAACGATCTACCAAATATGAACCCAATTCTTCAGATTGAAAATGACGTGGTGCCTCACGCAGCTGTGGTTTGTAATCGAGATTGGTTTGCTCATGACCTAAGGCACATCCACAAGAGAGAAGTACAGGCACACGGTGCATGCATACTAACCAAAGTCTTGCAGGTGTTAGCCCTACAAAGCTTGCAGTCACGTATACAGTTATAGCAGTAAAGTACAGTTATTTTAATCATAAAAGTTCTGTCTTAGGCCATTGCATAGGAGAAGCGCAGGCAAGATTAATACTTGGCCAATGACTGGACCTGTTTTAGCAGCACGTGTCCCGTGTTGCATGGTAATCGTAATCGGGTAGACTGTTCTGATGGAAACGTTGTTTGCATCACCTAAAAAGGCCAAGTAAGTATTACATTCGATTATTTTATGCTACCTATGGCCCACCACTCCAATCTAATTCAAATATGTTAGATTTCCCGGCTGTGCACTCGCATGGCACGCTTCTCACCTCTAGATAAGGTAAACACAGATTGTCTGCAATCCATAACACTTCCTGGGGAATATAAATTGATCTCGATCCTCTCTCTTGCCTCCTTCTCAAAACCCATTGGAGGAGGGTCGAGGATGAAGTCAAGGGAAAGATTGTGTTCACGGTCACTTTGCTCATCTGGACCTCAGAATCATCTGGGCATATTTAAGGAGTGGATGAGTGGATTTGTGCCACTCCTGCTCTGCTGTTTGAGAAAAGACTGGGCCACCTCCACTCCAATCCATCACACTTCAGGAAGCAAGGCATGCTCTGACCTTAGGACTATAAGTTACAGATCCAAAGCATAGTTCTGAGAGGTTGAGCATCAAAGTTTTCCCATCCCAGATCTCAGAACTGTTTTGGTGAATTCTTCTTTCATAACTCATTAAGGTCATCACCTTAAAAGGTGACTAAAGTACAGAGTATTAAAATCCTGAGACATTTATTTTTAAAAATGGGGGGTTTATGGCTCTGAAATACAATGTTAGCCACACCTCTGGAATTAAACATGCTCATTATATGTTTTATCAATTTCAAATTATACGTTTATAAAACATGTGTACCCGTAACTGCCACTCAAAAAAAGAAGAGAAGAAGATAATAAATGTAGTAATCAGGAAAATAAAACAAAGTAGGCCATCCCCAACCCTCCCCATCCCAATCCCCCAACCCCACCCGACCACATGTCTCCATCCAATCATGCAACATCATCCATTCTTAAGGCTGAATAATTCTCAAATGTTCTAACTTCAGAAACTGTATCCACTGGCGAAAAAAATTAATAATAATAATTTAAAAACTCTAAAATGCAATTCCGAGGACAGCAAGAACAAACAGAATTTACTCAGCCATTATCACCTTGTTGCTGTAAGCCATCATTCACCTCGGTCAATAGCAGACATTCTAAAACAGCACCCGGGAATACACCCGGGAGACCAGTGACCCTCCAGAGTGGTCGGCGACAGCTTTTTGCCTATCGCTCATTCCACCGGGGCACCAGTGATAGGCCGCTTTGTCACGTCACCGTTTTCCTACACAGCTCGTGCCCAGTTCTCCCAACCGTGGACACTGCAGCTGCCAGTCGGAGGCAACGCTTTTTCAGGGTTTCAGCCAGCCCCGAGAGTGCTTCTCCCTTTCAACATTTATCTTTATATATTGGATGCCATGTCCATTTGAAAAATGGCTACATCACATGTCCATTTGAAAAATGGTTTGCTTCGGAAAGATCATTTACAAGAACTGTAAATGCATTCTGTGTGCAAAATATATCATAATGAGGTGTCCTGGTTCCTGGATGTGACAAATAAATCCAGTTGAATAATTTTTTTATTTATTTACAGGCTTCTCACACAGTGCAAAGAAAAGTGCGACATAGTAGACCTAATCCAAAATCAAAAAACGATACCAAAATGCTCCTGATACGCAATAGCTCAAAACCGGGATTAAACTCTAGTTTCATGCCAAATCAAACAGCAGTTACTCATCCAAAACCATCTACTACAGCCATCTTTACCCTGCAATGTGTTGGAAAATGTCCCGCATGTTCCTGCAGCCAGGTCAATCGTTCATAGAGAGAGGAAATGGTGACGTGAGAAGTTTCACTCTGGCCAGGGTCTGTCCAAAATAAGACCAATGCGTTTCCAATGGTCTTATTTGCAGGACCCAAACTTGTCACCTGCCTTCGGCCTTGCTTTGGGACATGGACTCCCATCGGTTGTCATTATATACGCAGATCTCTACTCCATAAAGCCAGCCAGCCATACAAACAGCCTTCCCTCTCCTGCTCCCAGGCATCTGCATCACCTAAAGTCATCCCTTTACCGCTAAAATGTATTTGTCTTTTAATTGGGATTGGAATGATTTGTGTAGCCTATTTCAGAAATTATTGGTGTTGAGCTACCTTGTCACAACACAACTGATTTGGTCTTCAAACACATTAAGAAGAAAAGAAATTCCACAAATTAACTTTTTAAGATGGCACACCTGTTAATTGAAATGTATTCCAGGACTAGCTCAAGAAGCTGGTTGAGAGATTTGCCAAGAGTATGCAACGCTGCCATGAAGGCAAAGGGTGGCTATTTGAAGAATCTCAAATATATAATATATATATAATATATTTTGATTTGTTTAACACTGTTTTGGTTACTACATGATTCCATATGTGTGTTATTTCACAGTTTTGATATCTTCAATATTGATTCAAGAATGTAAAGAATAGTAAAATAAAGAAAAACTCTTGAATGAGTAGGTGTATCCAAACTTTTGACTGGTAGTGGTTCATGTACAAATTTATTCCTTGACACCTTTAACCCAAAATTTAATGACTCACCGTACCACCCTGTATATTGCCATTATTTTATAGTGTTAATCTTTTTTATTATTTTTTTACTTGAGTTTATTTGGTAACTATTTTCTAAACGTACTTGTTGGTTATAGTTGAAAGTAGGTGCATTTCACAGTAAGGTAGACCTGTTGTATTGAGCGTATGTGACAAATAAAGTTTGATTTGATTTGATGTGTTCTGACTCCATCTTGGTTTAATAGTATTGTTCAATTTTTCTTAGTTGGAACAATGATAAAAACTGAACATCTCCCATCTTTGGTAAAAGGCGAACACCCAGAAGGCAAGAATCCATTTCCTTAAATGTATCCATAATGGAAAGAAAATGGGCTTGATATTTGGCAATACTCCAAATTCATATGATCCTACAAACATTTGTGGATTCTCTGAACAGCATGTTAGAATTACTGAATTCAAACTGGTTGGGACAGAGATACCATTCCTGGACATGTTGTAGAAAATCTGAGTCATCATGCCAAACTGCACTGGTACTGCACGAGGGGGTAAAAGTGACCATACATAGATAATAGACAGGCGAGTGGTGTGTGTGTGTGTGTGTGGGGGTCAATGTAACAATAGTCCGGTGACCATTTGATTAATTGTTCAGCAGTCTTATGGCTTGGGGGTAGAAGCTGTTAGGAGCCTTTTTTAGTCCTAGACTTTGTGGGTACAGGTTTAATGTTTTTCAAATCAAATCAAATCAAATCAAATTTATGGTCACATGCGCCCGAATATGAACAGGTGCAGACATTACAGTGAAATGCTTACTTACAGCCCTTATAACCAACAGGCAAGATTTATTTTAAACAAAAAGAAGAGCTGGGTAAGCAACAACAAAAAAGTGTTGAGAAAAAAAGAGCAGGAAGTAAAATAAAGTGACAGTAGGGAGGCTTATATACAGTAAAATAAAGTAACAGAAGGAGGCTATATATACAGGGGTACCGTTACAGAGGTCAATGTCTTGGGGAACACAAGCTAGTTGAGGTAATTGAGTAATATGTACATGGGGTAAAGATGAAGTGACTATGCATAAATAAACAGAGTAGCAACCAGCGTAAAAAGGATGGGGGTGGGGGTAATAGTCACAGGTGCAAACATGATTAGCTGTTCAGGAGTCTTATGGCTTGGGGGGAAGCTGTTGAGAAAGCTCTTTTGGACTCTAGACTTGACACTCCGGTACCGCTGTTACGTCGGTAGCAGAGAGAACAGTCTATGACTAGGGGGCATGGAGTCTTTGACAATTTTGAGGGCCTTCTCTGACACCCCTGGTATAGAGGTCCTGAATGGCAGGGAGCTTTGCCCCAGTGATGTACTGGGCACGTACCGACACTCCCTCTGAGTGCCTTGCGGTCCGAGGCCAACAGTTGCCAAACTGTAGTGATGTGCAATCAGTCAGGATGCTCTCGATGGTGCAGCTGTAGATTTTTTGAGGATCTGAGGACCCATGGGCCTCTTTTTAGTCTCCTGAGGAATAGGCTTTTGTTCGGTGCCCTCTGCCACGACCCTGTCTTGGTGTGGTTGGACCATGATAGTTTGAGTGATGTGGACACCACAGGGAACAGCTCTCAACCTGTTCCACCACAGCCCGGCCGAGTGAACAGATCTAGACTTGGGTGAATGGAATCGACACTTTTTTGGCTTTCCTCTGACCATAACCTGGTATATAGGTCCTGGATGGCAGGCTTGGCCCAGTGATGTATGCTGGAGTCGTCACGCACCACCTCTATAGCGCCTTACGGTCAGATGCCGAGCATTTGCCATACCAGGCGGTGATGCAACCCGGTCAGGATGCTCGATGGAGTGCAGCTGTAGAACATTTTGAGGATCTGAGGACCCATGCCAAAATCTTTTCCAGTCTCCACCAAGGGAATAGGCTTTGTTGTGCCCTCTTCACGACTGTCTTGGTGTGTTTGGACCATGATAGTTTGTTGGTGATGGACACCAAAGACTTAAGCTCTCAACCTGTTCCACTACAGCCCTGGCCGATGAGAATGGAGGCGTGCTCAGTCCTCTTTTTTTACCTCAGCTGGCTGCTCTTGTTATCCTCTGCAGTCTGCTTTGGGGCATAACTAGCACAACTGGATGAGGATGTGGCCCCAAACAGATGCCGCGGTCATCCTGTACTGAAAGGCTCTGACTGACATAATCTCTGGCCACCACTAGAAAGCGGAGAGTCTGTGTCTGTTATTATTTACCTTGATGAAACATGCCTTCTATGGCTGCCATCACATGCTGGTTCTTGCCGAGACGGATCATGACACCCAGCAGTGTGTTTCTGAGATGAGACCTTCTTGGTCATTTGAGTGATGTTCCCTTAAAGGATGCAGAACAAAGACCCTCAGATTTTCCCCTTTCTTGGGGTGGTACCATGGTGTAGCATGTAACACACCTTTCCATGGTTCCGTTAAGCTGCTCCTTTGGCACAACTTCCGCATGTCCATTTTTATATAACAGCTTCTAAGAACATTTTGTATTCCTCATGGAACTTTCTTTTGAGTGACATGACATGCTGCTCAGCAAGTTGGCGGTTGTTTACAGGAAGTTAAAATAATTGTTTGTGAGCGGCAGTTGCAGTTGACATGCCTCGTTCACCGCAGCTGGGAACTTGACATGATTTCTATGCCAAACAATATGAGCTCCATGTACCCAAAAGGGAAGAAGGGAGGGAGTGGTTGTGGGAAAAGTACCCAATTGTCATACTTGAGTAAAAGTAAGATACCTAATGAAAGTAGCTCAAGTAAAAGTGAAGCTTGGTAAAAGTCTAAAAGTATTTGGTTTTTAAATATACTTAAATTTCAAAAGTAAATGTAATTGCTAAAATATACTTAAGTATCAAAAGTACAAATTACTTATATTAAGCAAAAGCATTAAATTAACCAGATGGCACCATTTTCTCTGGTTTATTTGTACATTTACAGATGACAGGGGCGCTCCAACACTCAGACATAATTTAAAAGCGAAGCATTTGTGTTTAGTGAGTCTGCCAGATCAGACACAGTAGGGATGACCAGGGTGTTCTCTTCATTTGTGTGTGAGATTAGACAATTTTCTGTCTGCTAAGCATTCAAAATGTGAGTATTTGGGGAATCAGGAAAATGTGTGGAGTAAAAGTACTTAATTTTCTTTAGAATGTAGTGAAGTAAAAGTTGTCCAAAATATAAATAGTAAAGTAAAGTACAGATACCCCAAAAACTACTTAAGTAGTTAAGTATTTTTACTTAAGTACTTTACACCACTGTAGTTAGTCCTGAAGAAAAGTAACCACTCTCAAATTCAAAGGCAGCGCTATGGATGCAAGGACTGACCATGATAGTTTTAACCATGTTTTTACGCAATAGAGCAGGAGTTGCCCAACCCTGTTTCTGGAAAAACTACCCTCCTGTGAGTTTCGCTTTCCCAACCCCGGGTGTCACTAACCTGATTCATCTTATCAACCTGATAATTATTAGAATCAGGTGTGCTAGATTAAGGGTTGGGCAAAGCCTGAGATGATAACTCAGGAAACAAAGTTGAGCAGTCCCCCATAAAATGTTTGTTTTAATTTACTTTGTTTACAAGTGCTTGTTGAGTAAAACATGTTTAAATTTTTGGGTTGGAGCTACCACAGTTGAACTAAGCTCATGAGGCATTTCTAAGTTAAATTCTTCAAGAATCAATGGGTACATATCATTCATTTTATAAGTCCAAAATGGATGTAGCAACTGCTGATTGCCCCTTTAACATGCAACATGTCAGGATCACTCCTGTTGGCATGGAGACATTCACTGGTGCCTCTAATCCCTGCATTGTTTCTTCAACATTACTTCCTTCTTCCTCTTCTCACCGCCTCCAGATAGGAGACACACTGGACAGCCCTTATTCTTGCCAATGTCTCCTTCACCCCAAAAAAAAGGAGCACTTTAGGAAGTCGGGCGCATATTGGCCACCACAGTTGCTGACATTTAACCTCAGCTGGCTCTTACAGGGTATCTTCATCACCCAAATATGTGAGAGGAGAGACTCTTCTTCAAGAAGAACAATAGAATGGATGGAGTGGGCTTCCTCACTCCGTCCACCAGTCCAGGTCAGTCGGCGTGTGTAAGGGTTGGTGTGAGGTGTGAGCCAGGTGCGGTGCAGGATAGACAGTAGGCAGAGATGGTGAAACAAGGATCTTTACTGATTTGTCCCAGCCAGGATACAAAATAACGGACTTAACATGATAAAGAGAAGGTGGAGCAAATAAGTCTCCAAAAACAGGCTGACAGCCAAAATACGAAATAGTAACTACGACTGAAATAATAAAGAAACAGGAGAACACTTCTCGAGTACCTGTACATACTTCTCTGATCAGACACTAATTCATTACTGCTAAAGAGCATGAGATACTGTAGAGAAAACTGAGCAAGGGAACCTTTAGGAATTGAGGCATAAATACCACAGGTGAACAGGTAAACACAGGTGACACCAATAGGACCATAATTAATCCAGACTGTAAGTGAGGAGGTGCCTAAGGTTGTCGGAGGAGGACACCTAGTGGTTAGCTCCGAACTACGACCTCCTGTAACAGCGTGCACCAACCCACTCCATCTATTTCTTCAGTTATATCACTTACATTCACTTCAGCCACCCCAGTTCCTTCATGTGGTAGCCCTGCTTCGAATCCACACGTACAATCCAATATCTTTTTGAGGTGCAAAACAAACTCCTTCTGCTCTACGGACACACGTAAATCCAAATAAGCCCACTTGTTATTTCCACTGACACCACCTCATCCAATGCATCTATGATTTTCACAGAGACTTCAAAAACTGTCAGAACTACAGTGGGGAAAAAAAGTATTTAGTCAGCCACCAATTGTGCAAGTTCTCCCACTTAAAAAAATGAGAGAGGCCTGTAATTTTCATCATAGTACCACGTCAACTATGACAGACAAATTGAGAAAAAATCATGAAAATCACATTGCTTTAGGATTTTTTTAATGAATTGTTTTTTACAGTGTAGTGGAAAATAAGTATTTGGTCACCTACAAACAAGCAAATTTCTGGCTCTCACAGACCTGACTTCTTCTTTAAGAGGGCTCCTCTGCCCTCCACTATTACCTGTATTAATGGCACCTGTTTGAACATTATCAGTATAAAGACACCTGTCCACAACCTCAAACAGTCACACTCAAGCCACTTATGGCCAAACCCCAAGAGCTGTCAGACACCAGAAACAAAATTGTAGACCTGCACCAGGCTGGAAGACTGAATCTGCAATAGGTAAGCCAGCTTGGTTTGAAGAAATCAACTGTGGGAGCAATTATTAGGAAATGGAGA
>NW_025539153.1:0-14603 GCF_020615455.1 Coregonus clupeaformis
TACTACTGCCTATACATTTACATTACATTTACATTTTAGTCATTGTAGAGACGCTCTTATCCAGAGCGACTTACAGTTAGTGAATACATATATATATATTTTTTTACACTGGCCCCCGTGGGAAGTCGAACCCCACAACCCTGGCGTTGCAAAATCGCCATGCTCTATCAACTGAGCTACATCCCTGCCGGCCATTCCCTCCCACTCCTGGACGCACCGCTGGGCCACATTGTGCGCCGCCCATGAGTCTCCGGTCGCGGCCGGCTGCGACAGAGCCTGGATTCGAACCAGGATCTCTAGTGGCACAGTCAGCACTGCGATGCAGTGCCTTAGACCACTGCGCCACTCATACTCATACTTACCACAGTTATGAGTATTTTGTTACAAAGCAACCCTGAAGTATCCATATCTTTCTTCCCCAATTCCCTTATGAAAGTTTGTCAAACTATACTGTAAAGAATACTATCGTATCTGAAGATTATGCCTTTGTTAAATGTTTTGGAGGAACAAAGAATGTTGTTTTATGATCTTAGTTCAAATGTAGCGTTGGGAGGGTGATGCCCCAGGGGAGACTGGTGATTGGCCAGAAGAGGGAGTCACTCCTCTTTTTGCATTGTTTATAAATAGGGGGTAAACGATGCTGGAGACGGCAGAACGTCACGAAGTAATCTGGGAGCCGTTCTCCAGACAACGCGTGTCTGTAATGGTTTAATGCTGTAACCTCGTGGTATGAATAAAAACTCTGACACGATGCAGCATAGATGGACTCTTTGTTGGCTACAGCAATGATGACCACCATTCATCATGCATACTACATATTGGCGAGCTTGCCAGAGAGGGATGATGCAATCCTTCTTTGCTGCATTTGAGTCGTAGGCTAACTCAAGCTGACTTTGGTCTGGAGTCAATGACCCGACTAGATACAGCTAAGTTGTTGGTTTTGTTACTGCTTAGTGTACACTGGAGGAGTGTACCCTTACGACCGTGTTTCGGGGTGGCGTGCCTTATGGCTGTTGATTGGGAGTCTGATAACAAATATTCTAAATTTGGTTGATGGTTAAACGGGGAATAATAGCTGTTTTAGGACAATGGATTGGTAGAGAATAAATGTTGGAAGATGTCCGCATAGTTAGAGTACCGTGAATCTGGAAAAGACCTCTTGATCGAGGCGATTCTTTAGGAATGGGTACAAATCCGGACTTAGTTAGATTGGGTCAGGTTGATTCCTAGCTGGAATTAGAAGTGAATGGTTGTATTTATGTTATACTTCTTCTATAGCCGAGGGAGATATGTTGGGGATAACCGCTTGATATGAGGATCATCTTTCAAGGCAACAAAAAGTTAGACGGAGTTAATGATGATGATTTGGCCACGAAGTGCGGGTGTTCATTTGTATAGCTAGTAGGCTGCAGTTAGCTAGAGGTTGGCGTTAATGCTGATTGTTTCAGGCCACGTGGTACATCGTGGCTAAATGCTAATGTTAATGCTTAAGGCTAAATGCTAATGTTAATGCTTAAGGCTAAATGCTAATGCTACATGCTAATTGTGTTTTGTGTCACGGTGTACCTTAGGCTAAGCTAAATGCTAATGCTACATGCTAATTGTGTTGCGTGCTACATGCTAACGGATATCCTTAGAGATTCCATTGCGATGGATTAAAGTCTCTTAAATTTGTCACTGTTTGTAAGTCAGGTTGTATGTTTTGTGAGCGCTGTTAAATGTTGGTTGACTAGGAGGGGAACGAAAGGTACAGCTGGACTGTGTTATCCATTTAGTGGAGGTGAAAACGGGTTTTTGAATGGATGTGTGATCGTTTAATTTGCGACACTACACTACAGAAAGGGGAGTTTATGGTACGAGATTAGGGAACGTTTTGTTTTACGGCACTAAACGACACCACGAGGGGATGCTAAAACTCAAGCATGAGGTTAAATGATATTTGCGCATGCGTAGATTCTGCAAAACAACACATTGGTTAAACTGCAGGGGGAGACAGAGGAACACAGACATTTGGAACAAATACGCATAAACAGATTTTAACACGAATCTTATAAGTTTAAACGGCGGTGGGTTAAGATGAAACTTGTTTTGGGACCTATTGAATTTATAAATTAAATATATGATAACGGATTATAATAGATTGAATTAAATAATTAAATGACGGATTAAAATCAAAATGTTTGTGAGCGATCTATTTAGTTCTGAGTTTAGTCTTAGAGTGAATAATGTAGAACGAATGAATATTGAATGGTTGGAAATACTCAGTGATTGCATTAACTGCTGAAATCGTGTGTGTTTCTAGTGTTTTTGTGAAATATGAGAGGAACATGGAACGAGAGGAGAGAGAGAGAGAAGGGGGTTGACACGTGTGCGTCACGAACAAGGTGTGACGAGGCAGACGAGAGGATCGGATCAGGCTAGTACACAAAAAATCATCCTAACAGAATATGTGATGTTATGACAATTTTACATAGGCTTGGCAAATACTATTTCATTAAAAAATTGTATTTTGGTGGCTCTGTGTATCACTGGGGTTTGATTACAGATGTGTTGGGAATCAAGGATGGATTGAGGATTGTTCTGTAAATTTAAGATAATTAGAGCTAATAGAGCAAGGGGTTATGGAATTGGAGTATTGAAGGGTTGTAAGGTTAGGAAGGCTTTGTTTATGGGTATTTTAGTCTGAAGATGACTAACTTGCATTTACTTGCAGTTGATGGGTTGTGGTAAGATAGCTAACACTAATTGATATTGGTGACATAGGAATAGGAATTGGGGTTAATTATTCAGGATTGTTAATGGATTTGTTTAGGTTATATTAAGAATTACAGGGGAAGCCTATATAACTTATATAGTCTAAAATAGGATAGTTCACAATAAAGGAATAGAAAGGTTTGTTACAATGGGGAAAAGATATCAGGACTATGAAAGTCATTACACGGGTTGAAATAGTGGTAATCCTTTAATTAAAGTGTTGCTAGGGTATCCGGCAAGTGAAACAAAAGTTGCCCTTCATTCTCAAACAGAAATTGATAAAATATTCCAGCGATAAGATAGGCTAAAAAGTAGAGCTTAGGGATGTTTATTCTCAGCTTACAATGATCATCTAGGAGTGATTATTGCATCAGAAATTAAGATGAACAAATAATAGATAGGGTATCAGCAGAAACAACGATGAAGATGAATCCAGAAGACGGAAGAAAATGAGAGGTCTGGAACGTGAAGGAGAAGAGGATGATGAAGATGAGAGTGATTGAGAGAGGTCATGGGTGGATATGACTCTGTGATCAGAAGGAAGTTGGCAAGAGAGAAACGAAGAAGGGTACACGCAGATTTGATCTCTGATGGAAGTTGAAGATGAAGAAAGCGATGAAGATGTGGAGATTAAAGGTGCTTTATTTTCAAGAGGAGTTTGTCCTACAAGGACTGGGCACAGAAGAAAGTAAGAAGATGATGGAAGATGATATTTCGAGGACAGAACTTAGAACTAAGGTTGAAGAATACTGATATGTCAACGACGAGAAGGAACAGGACCAAGAAAACTGCTGAGAGAATCCCAAGAACAGAGAAAACAACGAACAGAGGAAGATGAAGGAGCAAGTGAAGATCACCTGTTCTAGAGAAGATCCGGAAGGGGGTGCATTGCTGAGACTCGATTAGAGGAGAAGAGAAAATAGCTAACAGTTGAAACAACCGGCCATTAGAAGTGATAGTGAATAGGGGAAAAACTTATTTGGGTTTAGGCCTAAAGAGGTTAAACATCTCACTATGTAAAATTAATTAGGGTAGGATAGGGGTTTGATGTAGTAAAACAGTTTAATTACTCTTAGGGAATCAATTGAGCTCTATAAAAGTCAAAGAGGAAGTAAAAGAGACATACTAATATTAGGACAATATACCCGATGGCATTGTTGGGAAAGAGATGCATGGTGTAAATTGAAGCGTACAATAAGATGTACACTAGACGACTGACTGTCTGGTAGAATATTTTAAGAAGTAGGGTTTTTTGGGAATCATTTGCTTAAAAGATAATATCATAGGAAGGATGATAATGTATTAGATTGCCTGTTGGACAATCTGTCTGGGAAAATAAATTTAATAGAGTGACTGTTATTCTGGGTTACATCCTTACACAAAGAGATTTGAGGTTAGGCTAAAGGTGTTTAGTCGGTTTTGCCAAGTCTGTGTGTAATGAGTCAGAAGCAGGTGGGGAACTTTCCCAATCACATAGTCTAAACATTTGGTGGTAGGGGATTTTGTGAAAATCAGGGGAAAAGGTTTTAAATGTTATGAGAGAAAAGATTAGATTAAAATAAGTTAGGAGTAGATTAGGGTTGAAGGAACTCTGAGACAGTAAGCTAAGTTTCAAAGTTAGTAGTAAGAGAGAGAGAGAACAGTAATGAATGACACTTTAGAATAGAAAGATCAAGGTAATTGTGGGTACCTTTTGTTATAATCAAAAGGTTTAAAGTTTAGAGGTAGAACTGAAAGGGGGAAAAAGTGACACTAGTGGTGATGGATGGAAGTACAAGTAAAGAGTTCAGAGCTTTGGGAAAACTAGGATGAGGAAGTAACAATAATGACATCACCACGTGAGTCTATTAAAACAACAGTGAGAAGTAATTTAACTCTTTCAACATTGATAGTTATTAAAGCCATAAATATAGCGCATTTGATTATAAGGGTCCAGCATCAATTATAGGGGGAAAATACTGTTATTAGGGTTAGGAGAATAATAATTATAATATGCCATTTAGGATGATGACGTTTTTCACAGAAGAGAGAGAGAGAGATAATCAGGTAGAATATGTGTACTTATCTAGTGAAAGCATACAAATTTGTTCCGGTTAAGAATTATTGGTTAAAGGGCTATGTAATTTGTAAGGTGACGCTATAATGGAAGATTTGAAGTCTGTAGTTTCCACAGTCACAGAGGGAGTTAAGGATAAGTTTATTACAGTAGTCACTCAGCAGGGAATAATCGAATAGGATGTTGGTAGTTTCCCACTAGAGGGAATTAAGGGTTTTAATTCATCAACTAAATCAACAACGTTAATGGTAACTTTGGGAAGGGATTAATGATACGATGGTAATAGCAAATGTAGGAAGGATGACAACAACTGTTCTGAAAGTAGAGGTAGCAAGAGGGACTCAGGGAGGTTATGGTACGAATGGGTTAAAATAAGAGAACAGATAGAAACAATATAGATTAATCTGAAATGGAGAATATAGATTCATCATGGAAGCTGCAGGATGGGGTCTTTTGATTTTGATGACAGAGGGGGGTATCTGATCAGTACTGCTCCGTTCCTCTGTTGTGAAAATTAGAGATAGATTAACTCATTCTGTAAGAATCAGTGAGGAATCTTGAGGGTTGATGTCTGTTGGGGGTGCCAGCCCAAGACGTGTTAGACGGTCGCGCGGCCTCTATCAGGTGTGGGTAAGTCTTATGCTTTGTCATGACTGTGGTATCGGCAACAGTCATTGACAGATAAAATAATGTAGTTGTCAGAACAGTAGGGTTTAAGTGTTCTTGGGTAAATGGATTACCCTATGGGAATTGTTAGATGGAAAGTAAAGTCAGGTAACAGTGGAAACCTGAAGTATTCAGGTGAACCAGTGAGGATAAAAGTTGTTGTTGTTCTAATAAAACATATGAGGTAAGGGGTATGTTTATGGGAATATCAGAGTGTGATGAGTATAGGATAACCGTGGATAAGTATGACCGTAAGGGTAGTAATGACAAATAATAGGTTACTTTTTATATACCAGGTAGTAAGAAGAGCAGGACTTTGATGGTTAAAAGATTGGCTTTTGACTGACAATGTGGAATTTTAGAGATATTTAGGGGTTTGGGGTGATAAAGCATATATATACTTATATTAGGGATGGACAGGATTTGGTTACATGTCAACGTTGAAGCTTCCATATGAGGTTTTACCATTATAAGAGGGATAGCATTGGACACAGCTAAATCTAGGGTTAAAGGGGTGACATGGCGACATGTCATAGTCTTCAAGCCTATCATTGAAGAATAAGTCTAAGGGAGAAGGGGGGACTTTATTCATGGTATGGTGTAACATTTGGGAAGATCATATTGATAAATATTAGTTAGACGTTGAGTCCAGATAGTTCAGATAAGATCACTGGGGTTATAGATGCATTATAAGGGATGTGTTTGGGAGATCTGAGAAGATTTGGTTGCAAGATCAATTAGGCCAGTAGGGGCAGTGATGGGTCAGATTTTTAGTTTCAGTTTTGATAACACTGTGATGTTTGTAATTTGTTACTGACCTTGGAGAGAGCTATGATATTGAGATAGGTTGAGAGTGATTCCTGGAGACAACACTCAGATGCCGGTGTTGACTGTTCCTGATCTGGATAAAGATGGATGGACTACTGATGGATAAATATCATTTTTTATGAGTTGATTATTTTTCGAATTTTTTTCAATAGTAGGGTGATGTTGGTATGATTTATGAATCAAGGGGGGATAGGTTAATGTGATTCATACATCATTTATAGGTCATTTTTATATTCTTAAATTGATGTTGAGGTTTAATTTGAAAATGTTGTTTTGCAAAAAGATACTGTTTGGTCGTTTATTTTCTTGTCATTCCAGAAGTATTTGGGAGAACATGTGGAGATTGGAATACTCAAACAAAAGACAATATGAAGGGACAATATGACTGGAGGAGATGAAACAAGGAGGGTGTGGCTGATTCCATCATCAACAAGTCCATGGGAAGAGGACACTACAGGGAGATGAAGTGTAGTGGACTACATTCCAGTGTTTGCAATGAAATATAGACATGTGTAATACATAATTGTGTAATAGCCTCAGGGATTAATTTTTTGTAGAATGATGTTTGATGTATTGATTACATGTAAGGATCTTAGATGTTTTTGTTTATTTCGGTGAATGTTTAGGGACAGAGAGGCTAGGAAGGGAGAGTTTCATTGTCCGGTCCTATGGGTTGACCAGCCGTACAATGAATGTTTATGGATAGGATTTTGTTTGCAGGGCTTACATGTGTATTTAATTACATCATAGTTTCAAATGCATTTACATGGTTAATGAGGTTATCTCGAGTACCGACGGTGGTTGCCTGGGGCAGAGGGACCGTGAGAGAATTTTACTGTCTTGATTGATATGGATGGATGGCTGCTGGACAGTTTTTCGCTCTTACACTCCATAGAGATTTCTTCATATTTCATAGTAATGTGTTCACACTTCATATTTCATAGTAATGTATTCACACTTCATATGTCATAGTAATGTATTCACACTTCATAAACAGGTATTTCATAGAAAGGTATTTACACTCTAGAGGAGAATGTGTTTGGTTTAATGTTAAAGATACTCAATAAGATAAATGGTTAATAGTCATAATCTTATTCTGTTTGTTTTGAGACGTTTATTTCGTCTCGAAAGGCTTGGGGAATATCGTATCTGAAGATTATGCCTTTGTTAAATGTTTTGGAGGAACAAAGAATGTTGTTTTATGATCTTAGTTCAAATGTAGCGTTGGGAGGGTGATGCCCCAGGGGAGACTGGTGATTGGCCAGAAGAGGGGAGTCACTCCTCTTTTTGCATTGTTTATAAATAGGGGGTAAACGATGAGACGGCAGAACGGCCATAGTAATCTGGGGAGCCGTTCTCCAGACAACGCGTGTCTGTAATTTATGCTGTAACCTCGTGGTATGAATAAAAACTTCTGACACGATGCAGCATAGATGGACTCTTTTGTTGACAGCAATGATGACCACCATTCATCATATACTACAATACAACCCATATTTCAAACCTAATGACACTCTTTGTCTTTGACTAATACTGTAGTCAGAGTATTGTCAGTCAGTGGGTTACCAGGGGTTCTCAAACGTAAGGGGCCGGGTACCCCTTTCATGATAGAAAATTAATCAGGGACCCCCAAATAATCAGAACACAACTTGAGTGAGATAAAAATAGCATACAGTTTTACTATGACCTCGGCAGTGCATGGCCGGACAAACCAAGTCTCGGGCTCTGGGAAGGAACATTTTAAAGGACTGCCTCTTGGCATCGAGAGAACATTTTTCCATGCTAAATTCCTTTAATTCTACACATTGTCATGGGGCAGAGATTTGTTGCAGTTTTAAACACCAATATCCTGCAATTCTAAACTTTTCAATGAGTCAGTTTTAAAGCTTAAATTACACTGCGTTTATTTTGGGGGAATACATGACGTGTGGAGTACTGTGGATACCAATATCCCTGTGAGTCTCGCAGGCCCATGTTGCCCAGGGTTATTGCAGTGTTCACATGCTAGTTGGAACTAGTAAACTGACAATTCCGACTTGCTAACTGGTTGTAGTTAAACACGTGCGCGTTCATCCAGTTAGCAATTCGGACATTTGAGTTTCGACTACCAAATGAACGCGGCAAGAACATAAATTATAGATTACATTTTATTGTATTACACTGAATTTATTCCACGAAACAAAATTTGTTTAACCTGTTGAGTAATATTCATTAAAAACGTATCTGCCCTGCAGGACCCCACTTTGGCTGCGTTTAGACAGGTAGACCAATTCTGATCTTTTCACTAATTGGTATTTTGACCAACCAGATCAGCTCTGAAAAAGAGCTGATGCGAAAAGATCTGATGTGATTGGTCAAAAATACCAATTAGTGGATAAAATCTCAGAATTGGGCTGCCTGACTAAACGCAGCCCTTGAGAACCCCTGGTCTACACTACATGGCAGTGTTGCTGATAGGCACTATTCTATTGACTAAATGGCCAACCAAAGGCTTTAGAAGTGAGGCGTGAGCATTTATTCCCAAAAGTCATTTGACTGACATTTGACTGAATGTTGGTGCTCAAGCATTTATTCAGCCTGGGCGAACATGATACTTCAGTTATTAACATAACTAACTACACAAAGTATCAAACACTAAAATAAATAAACAAGACATTAAGAAAAATCTAAAACAAGGTTTCAGAATGTATTTTATTTATTCCATGCTCATTGGCAATCTAGCTGCCACAGCACTGAAAATAGCAGAGTTACGTTATTCTCCACAGTATTGATATTATCCTATTCTTCAGTTTTCACCTTTACATTAAGATAAATAATCAAGAGGGATAACGTCACACCTGTGCCAGAAAACTACCTGTCACGAGTTACAAAGCCAGAACCCAGAAGCAGACCAGGACAAGGTAAGTTGAAACGAAGGTGAGTGTTTATTTACAAATTCAAGAGTGATGCTGAATAATCCAGGGAACAGAGCGGGCGGCGTTGATTAGTTGTTGGGGGTGCAGTGGTTGATCCCATCATGGCTCGGCAGCCGCCGACCACCAGGCAGAGGTTGGATGAAGGTTCCGGACGAAAGTGACTGCAGATGGAACAAAACGGAGGTAAGTAAACAACAAACCAACAAGGTGCAAAACAACAAAACTAACGCTAGAAGCTCTAAGACTGATACTCTGGTAAACCTACTGTTCATGGCTAACGATCCGGCAGGGAATGGATGTTAGACCAGAGCCTAAGAAGGGTGATGATCAGGACCAGGTGTGCAGATTGCTGATGGGATGCAGGTGCGGAAATCAAGAGAGCTCCCCGGAGCGTTCCAGAACCCTCGGGAAACTGGAGATCACGAGCAGAAAAACTAGTCCACAGGACAGGACCCGACTCCAGACTGCCGGGATCGTTACAGTACCCCCCTCCGACGAACGCCACCGGGCGGACTCCCCGGAGCGCCAGGATGGAGGCGGTAGGAAGTCACGGATGAGGTCGGCATCTAGGATCTGTCGCCGCGGAATCCAACTCCTCTCTTCAGGACCATACCCCTCCCAGTCCACGAGATACCGGGAAACCCCGGCCCCGCCCGTCTGGAATCCATGATCGTCGCACCGTGTAGGCAGGACCACCTCCGATCATCCGAGGAGGAGGAGGAGGAGGCGGAGGAGGCAACAGAGGACTGAGGAAAACAGGCTTGAGGCAGGAGACATGAAAGGTGGGATGGACTCTGAGCGTCCTCGGGAGTTTGAGTTCGAACTGCCACCGGATTGATCACCTTCTCCACCACAAACGGACCAATGAACTTCGGTAACAACTTCCTAGACTCAGTCCGTAAGGAAGATCCCCGTGTGGCCAACCAGACCCTATCTCCGATGGTGTAGGTGGGAGCGGGGATCCGGCGGATCGCCTGGAGCTGATACCGGTCCGAAACTCTAAGGAGTGCCTTTCTGGCCCGATGCCAGGTCCGGTGGCAACGCGAATAGGGCCTGAACAGAAGGCACTGAGAGCTCCTTCTCCTGAGAAGGGAACAAGGGAGGTTGGTAGCCATACAGGCACTGGAAGGGAGACATCCCAGTGGCAGATGTAGGGAGAGTATTGTGGGCATACTCAACCCAAGGCAACTGAGAGACCCAGGAGGTGGGGTTGGAAGAGGCCAGGCAGCGTAGCGTGGATTCCATCTTCTGGTTGGCTCTCTCCGCCTGACCATTAGATTGGGGGTGAAAACCAGATGTAGAGACTGACTGTGGCTCCAATGGCCAAACAGAAGGACTTCCAGACAGCAGAGGTAAACTGAGGGCCACGGTCGGAAACGATATCACTGGGCAACCCGTGGACCCTGAAAACCTCCCTAACCAGGATCTCGGGACGTCTCCGAGGCAGAGAGGGAAGCTTGGCAATTGGCACAAAGTGGGGCGAACTTGCTGAATCTGTCCACGATAGTCAGAACGACCGTGTTCCCCTCAGAAGCTGGGCAACCCAGTGACAAAGTCCAGGGCCAGATGCGACCATGGTCGCCGGGGAATAGGAAGGGGGTGAAGTAGTCCAGAGCTGGGCCGATTGGTACTCTTATTCTGCGCACACACTGGACAGGCAGCAACATAACCCCGAGTATCTCGGCCATGGCAGGCCACCAAAAACGTCTGCGAAGAAACGCCATCGTCCGAGCCACGCCAGGGGTGACAAGCCATCTTGCTGGCGTGGGACCATTTGAGACCGCGACGAACCGACTCAGGCACAAACAACCGACCGGGTGGACCGTTACGGACCGGGCTGCGTCCGAAGAGCCGCCATCACCTCCTCCTCAATCTTCCACCTAACAGCTCCCACGACGCAGTTCCGGGGGAGAATTGTCTCGGTCTTGGACCCACTCTCCCTCCGTCTTGGAGAACATCCGAGACAAGGCGTCCGCCTGATGCCGTTCTTAGATCCAGGTCGGAACGTCAGGGAAAAAATTGAATCGTCCGAAAAACAACGACCACCTGGCCTGACGGGGAGTTGGAGACGTCTAGCCGATTGCACGTAAGCAAGGTTCTTGTGGTCAGTCCAGACAATAAACGGCTGCTCCGCCCCTCCAACCAGTGGCGCCACTCCTCCAAGGCAAGTTTCACCGCGGAAGCTCCCGGTTACCCACATCGTAATTCCTCTCCGCAGGCGAAAGCGCGACGAGAGTAGTAGGCGCAGGGATGGAGTTTACTGTCCGTGGAGCATCGTGCGACAGGATGGCGCCAACTCCCACATCAGACGCGCGGCCACTTCAACGACGAACTGACGGGCCGTGTCGGTTGAGAGAATCGGTGCGTTGGTGAATCGCCTCTTCAAATCCAGAAACGCTCGATCCGCCTCCGGATTCCACTTGAAGCTCCTGATACTGGGTCAAGGCCGTTAACGGAGCGGCCACACGGCTGTAATCCCGGATGAATCTGCGGTGAAATTCGCAAACCCCAAAAATCTCTGGAGCTGCAATCTCGTATCGGGCTGGGCCCATTCCAGAACCGCTCTAACCTTCTCCTGGTCCATCCTAATCTCTCCCCTGGAGATGATGTACCCGAGAAAGGATGTCGTGTGGGCGTGAAACTCGCACTTCTCGGCCTTCACGAACAGGCGATTCTCCAACAATCGCTGCAGAACCTGCCGGACATGCTGGACGTGGTCGGAAGGTTCCTTCGAGAAGATCAGAATGTCATCCAGGTAAACAAACACAAAGAGACCGATCATATCTCTCAGGACGTCGTTCACCATACTCTGGAATACCGCTGGAGCATTGGTCAGTCCAAACGGCATCACCTGATACTCGAAGTGACCCATCGGTGTATTGAAACCCGTCAACCACTCGTCTCCCTCTCTGATCCGGACCATGTGATACGCATTGCGTGAGGTCTAGCTTGGTGAACACCGTAGCACCCTGTAAGGAGTCGAAGGCAGAACTCATCAAGGGCAGGGGATACTTGTTCTTGACCGTGATGTCATTCAAACCCCGATAATCAATACACGGTCGAAGAGAGCCATCCTTCTTACCCACAAAGAAGAATCCTGCCCCCAGGGGTGATGACGAGGGACGAACGAGACCAGCAGCTAGGGACTCCTTGATGTAGGTCTCCAAAGCCTCACGTTCAGGGCGGGAGATACTGTATAACCTTCCCTTGGGGTAGACAGCTCCAGGGAACAGGTTGATGGCACAATCATATGGTCGGTGGGGGGGGGAGGACAGAGCTCTGCCTTACTGAACACTTCCCCCAAATCGTGATATGTCTCGGGAACCAGGGACAAATCTGGGGTTTAGCCTCAATCACCTGACTGGGAACCGAATGGGGACAGGCAGTCTTGAGACAGTTAGCATGACAATCAAGGCTCCAACTCTGTTACCTTGCCCGTCACCCAATCGAACGTGGGATTGTGTTCCTTCAGCCAGGGGTATCCAAGGACCAGAGGAACATGGGAAGACGGCAGAATGAAGAATGAAATCATCTCCGAATGATTCCCCGACAACAGCATCTTAACCGGTTCAGTCCTCATCGTGATACGTGCCAGACTACTGCCGTTCAGAGTGGTCGCTTCAATGGCTTCCGGCAATTGCTCCTTGGAAAGCCCCAGCTGTTCCACCAACTCGGCATCAAGAAAGCTTCCATCGGCACCTGAATCGATAAAAGCGTTAATCGCTAAGCTCTGATTCCCTGTTCACAAGGGTAGCCGGGAAACGGGGTCTGACAGAGGTACTGAGAGGTTGAAACTGGCTCGCTAAAAGTCCTCCCAACTTTAGCGAGCCGGGCAGTTTGACGACCGCCGGGAACAAGTGGAGATGTAATGTCCCGAGCTACCACAGTAGAGGCAGCAGTTGGTCTTACGTCTATGTTGACGCTCCTCCTTGGTTAACCCGTGCCGCCCCACTTGCATGGGTTCAGAATCGGGAGAGAGGACCTCTCCACTAATCCTTTGTGGTGGAGAATGATCGACGTGTTCTGGTCCACCACCCGACCCGACTGGGAACTGAGAAGCTGATCGATTGGACGGACCCCATTGCTTCTCCCTCCTTCGCTCTCGGACTCGATTATCCACCCGAATAGACAAGGCTACCAAGCTGTCCAGGTCACTAGGCTCCGGATAGGAGATCAACTCATCCTTGAGCTGCTCCGACAGACCCTGGTAAAAGGCCGCTTGCAGAGACTCCTCATTCCACCCACTCTCCACAGCCAACGTCTTGAACTCGATCACGAAGTCGGCCACGCTGCGAGTTCCTTGGTGAAGCGGAAACAGGCGCCTAGCTGCGTCCCTCCCTCGGACGGAATGGTCGAAGAGCTTCCTCATCTCGGCCGTGAACCCCTGGTATGAAGCCATGCAGGGGTCTTGTCGTTCCCAAACGGCTGAAGCCCACTCCAGCGCTCGACCACGCAGCAACTTCAATCACAAAGGCTATCCCTAGCCTTGTCTGTGGCATAAGAGTAGGGCTGTAGATCGAACACTAACCCACACTGCATAAGGAAAGAACGGCATCTTCCCAGCTTCCCCTCATATTTATCCGGCGTTGGAACCTTGGGCTCACGGAAGGACACCGCTCCAGACGCGGCAGGCGAGATGGGTGAAACCGGTAGTGGATCCTCCACCGGGAAACTTGCGCTGGTTCTGGACCTCCGTCAGACCGGTAGAAAGGTTCCGAACTGACAACGCTTATCTCCTGTAGTGCCGTGCTATGTTGTCCCAACATCTTCTCCTGATGGGAAATGGCATGGCGAACAGAGTCCAGGTCGCTGGGTTCATTACTGGCCGGATCGTTCTGTCACGAAAGTTACAAAGCCAGAACCCAGAAGCAGACCAGGACAAGGTAAGTTGAAACGAAGGTGAGTGTTTATTTACAAATTCAAGAGTGATGCTGAATAATCCAGGGAACAGAGCGGGCGGCGTTGATTAGTTGTTGGGGGTGCAGTGGTTGATCCCATCATGGCTCAGCAGCCGCCGACCACCAGGCAGAGGTTGGATGAAGGTTCCGGACGAGTGACTGCAGATGGAACAAAACGGAGGTAAGTAAACAACAAACCAACAAGGTGCAAAACAACAAAACTAACGCTAGAAGCTCTAAGACTGATACTCTGGTAAACCTACTGTTCATGGCTAACGCATCCGGCAGGGGAATGGATGTTAGACCAGAGCCTAAGAAGGGTGATGATCAGGACCAGGTGTGCAGATTGCTGATGGGATGCAGGTGCGGAAATCAAGAGAGCTCCCCGGAGCGTTCCAGAACCCTCGGAAACTGGAGATCACGAGCAGAAAAACTAGTCCACAGACAGGACCCGACTCAGACTGCCGGGATCGTTACACTACCTCC
>NW_025539154.1:0-14603 GCF_020615455.1 Coregonus clupeaformis
GCAAGGCTGACAATATACAGTGGGGAAAAAGTATTTAGTCATTTACATTTACATTTACGTCATTTAGCAGACGGCTTCTTATCCCAGAGCGACTTACATTATTTTATTTTTTTCTTACCCCCTGTGGAATCGGGACCCACAACCCTGGGTTGCCAGCAAACACCGATGCTCTATCAACTGAGCGTTAATCCCCGCCGGCCATTCCCTCCCCTACCCTCGGACGCACGCCAATGACTGCGCGCCGCCCCACGCGTTCTCGGTCCGAATACGCCCGCTACGACAGAGCCTGGATTCGAACCAGATCTCAGTGGTTCAGCTTCAGCACTGCGACAGTGCCTTAGACCACTGCGCCATCCAGGAGATTAGTCAGCCGCCAATTGTGAAAGTTCTCTACTTAAAAAGATGAGAGAGGCCTGTAATTTTCATCATACAGGTACACGTCAACTACTTGACAGACAAAATTATTTTTTTAAAAATCCAGAAAATCACATTGTAGATTTTATGAATTTATTTGCAAATTATGGTGGAAAATAAGTATTGGTCAATAACAAAAGGTTTCTCAATACTTTAGTTATATACCCTTTGTTGGCAATGACACAAGGACAAACGTTTTCTGTAAGTCTTCACAAGATTTTCCACACTGTTGCGGTATTTTGGCCCATTCCTCCAAGCAGATCTCTCTAGAGCAGTGATGTTTTGGGGCTGTCGCTGGGCAACACGGACTTTCAACTCCCTCCAAAGATTTTCTATGGGGTTGAGATCTGGAGACTGGCTAGGCCACCCAGGACACTTGAAATGCTTCTTACGGCCACTCCTTCGTTGCCCGGGCGGTGTGTTTGGGATCATTGTCATGCTGAAAGACCCGCCACGTTTCATCTTCAATGCCCTTGCTGATGGAAGGAGGTTTTCCTCAATATCTCATGGTACATGGCCCCATTCATTCTTTCCTTTACACAGATCAGTCGTCCTGGTCCCTTTGCAGAAAAACAGCCCCCAAGCGTGATGTTTCCACCCCCAGTGCTTCACAGTAGGATGTGGTGTTCTTTGGATGCAACTCAGCATTCTTTGTCCTCCAAACCACCCTTACGAGTTGAGTTTTTACCAAAAAGTTATATTTTGTTTTCATCTGACCATATGACAGCTTCTCCCAATCCTCTCTGGATCATCCAAATGCCTCTGCAAACTTCAGACGGGCCTGGACATACTGGCTTGGCGAGGGGACACGTCTGGCACTGCAGGATTTGAGTCCCTACGGCGTAGTGTGTTACTGATGGTAGGTTTGTTACTTTGGTCCCAGCTCTCTGCAGGTCATTCACTAGGTCCCCCCCGTGATGGTTCTGGGATTTTGCTCACCGTTCTTGTGATCATTTTGACCCCACAGGGGTGAGATCTTGCATGGAGCCCCAGATCGAGGAGATTATCAGTGGTCTTGTATGTCTTCCATTTCCTAATAATTGCTCCCACAGTTGATTTCTTCAAACCAAGCTGCTTACCTATTGCACATTCAGTCTTCCCAGCCTGGTGCAGGTCTACAATTTTGTTTCTGGTGTCCTTTGACAGCCCTTTGGTCTTGGCCATAGTGGAGTTTGGAGTGTGACTGTTTGAGGTTGTGGACAGGTGTCTTTTATACTGATAACAAGTTCAAGAACAGGTCCATTAATCTACAGGTAACGAGTGGAGGACAGAGGAGCCTCTTAAGAAGAAGTTACAGGTCTGTGAGAGCCAGAAATCTTGCTTGTTTGTAGGTGACTTAAAGTACCTTATTTTCCACCAGAATTTGCAAATAAATTCATTAAAAAATCCTACAATGTGATTTTCTGGATTTTTTTCTCAATTTTATCTGTCATAGTTGACGTGTATGATGAAAATTACAGGCCTCTCTCATCTTAAGTGGGAGAACTTGCACAATTGGTGGCTGACTAAATACTTTTTTCCCCACTGTATTTGGCCGCACTGTATATTGATAGCTATATTATTAATAGATAGACTATGATATAGATACGTGTCTATTATTTTATATATTTTTTAAAACTTGTTGAGTGTAGTCCTGCACAAATTCAATGTTATGGTCACAAAGACCTTCAACTCTGGTCAAAGGCTTATCAGAGATCATTTTACATTTACATTTACATTTTAGTCATTTAGCAGACGCTCTTATCCAGAGCGACTTACAGGAGCAATTAGGGTTAAGTGCCTTGCTCAAGGGCACATTTACGTCATTTAGCAGACGCTCTTATCCAGAGCTGCTAAAATTGGTGCATTCACCCCTATAGCCAGTGGGATAACCACTTTACAATTATACTTTTTTTTTTTTGGGGTAGAAGGATTACTTTATCCCTATCCCAGGTGTTCCTTAAAGAGGTGGGGTTTCCAAATGTCTCCGGAAGGTGGTGAGTGACTCCGCTGTCCTGGCGTCGTGAGGGAGCTTGTTCCACCATTGGGGTGCCAGAGCAGCGAACAGCTTTGACTGGGCTGACCCGGGGAACTATGCTTCCGCAGAGGAAGGGAGCCAGCAGGCCAGAGGTGGATGAACGCAATGCCCTCGCCTGGGTGATAGGGACTGATCAGAGCCTGAAGGTACGGAGGTGCCGTTTCCCTCACTGCTCCATAGGCAAGCACCAATGGTCTTTGTAACGGATGCGAGCTTCAACTGGAACGCCTGGAGTGTGCGGAGGAGGGTGACGTGAGAGAACTTGGGAAGGTTGAACACCAGGACGGGCTGCGGCATTCTGGATGAGTTGTGGGGTTTAATGGCACAGGCAGGAGCCCAGCCAACAGCGAGTTGCAGTAATCCAGACGGGAGATGACAAGTGCCTGATTTAGGACCTGTGCCGCTTCCTGTGTAAGGCAGGTCGTACTCGAATGTTGTAGAGCATGAACCTGCAGGGATCCGGTCACCGCCTTGATGTTAGCGGAGAACGACAGGGTGTTGTCAGGGTCACGCCAAGGCTCTTCGCACTCTGGGAGGAGGACACAACGGAGTTGTCAACCGTGATGGCGAGATCATGGAACGGGCAGTCCTTCCCGGGAGGAAGAGCAGCTCCGTCTTGCCAGGGAAATTCAGCTTATGTAGTGATCGTCATCCATACTGATATGTCGGCCAGACATGCAGAGATGCGAGTTCGCCACCTGGTTATCAGAAGGGGAAAAGGAGAAGATGTAGTTGTGTATCGTCAGCGTAGCAAATGATAGGAGAGGCCATGTGAGGATATGACAGAGCCAAGTGACTTGGTGTATAGGGGAGAAAAGGAGAGGGCCTAGAACTGAGCCCTGGGGGACACCAGTGGTGAGAGCACGTGGTGCGGAGACAGCTTCTCGCCACGCCACTTGGTAGGAAGCGACCGGTCAGAGGGACGCCTTAATCCAGGAGTGGGCGCCGGAGATGCCCAGCTCCGGAGAGGGTGGAGAGGAGGATCTGATGGTTCTGGTATCAAAGGCAGCAGACAGGTCTAGAAGGACAAGAGCAGAGAGGAGTTAGGCTTTAGCAGCTGCGGAGAGCCTCCGTGACACAGAGAAGAGCAGTCTCAGTTGAATGACCAGTCCTGAAACCTGACTGGTTTGGATCAAGAAGGTCAGTCTGAGAGAGATAGCAAGAGAGTTGGCTAAAAGACGGCACGCTCAATGGTTTTGGAAAGAAAAGAAAGAAGGGATACTGGTCTGTAGTTGTTGACATCAGTGGGATCGAGGATGTTGGTTTTTTGAGAAGGGGTGCAACTCTCGCTCTCTTGAAGACGGAAGGAACATGAGCCAGCGGGTCAAGGATGAGTTGATCAGCGAGGTGAGGTGGGAGAAGGTCACCGGAGATGGTCTGGAGAAGAGAGGAGGGGATGGGGTCAAGCGGGCAGGTTGTTGGGCGGCCTGCAGTCACTAAAGTGCAAGATTTTATCTGGAGAGAGAGGGGAGAAGAAGTCAAAGCATAGGGTAGGGCATGTGTGAGCAGGACCAGCAGGTGTCATTAGACTTAACAAACGAGGATCGGATGTCGTCAACCTTCTTTTCAAAGTGGTTCGACAAAGTCATCCCACAGACAGGGAGGGGGGGGAGGATTCAGCAGTGAGGAGAATGTGGCAAAAGAGCTTCCTAAGGTTAGAGGCAGATGCTTGAAATTTAGAGTGGTAGAAAGTGGCCTTAGCGCAGAAACAGATGAAGAAAATGTAGAGGGAGGGATGAAAAGATGCCAGGTCGGCAGGGAGTTTAGTTTTCTTCCATTTCCGCTCCAGCTACCGGAGCTCTGTTCTGTGAGCTCGCAATGAGTCATCAAGCCACAGAGCTGGAGGGGAGGAACGAGGCCGGCCGGGAGGATAGGGGACACAGGGAGTCAAAGGATGCAGAAAGGAGGAGAGGAGGGTTGAGGAGGCAGAATCAGGAGATTGGAGGGAGAAGGATTGAGCAGAGGAAGAGAGATGATAGGATGGAAGAGGAGAGAGATAGTGGAGAGAGAGAGCGAAGGTTGCGGCGGCGCGTTACCATCTGTGTAGGGGCAGAGTGAGTAGTGTTGGAGGAGAGCGAGAGAAAAGGATACAAAGTAGTGGTCGGAGACATGGAGGAGTGCAGTGAGATTAGTAGAAGACAACATCTAGTAAAGATGAAGTCAAGCGTATTGCCTGCCTTGTGAGTGGGGGATGCAAGTGAGAGGGTGAGGTCAAAAGAGGAGAGGAGTGGAAAGAAGGAGGCAGAGAGAAATGAGTCGGGAAATGTAGACGGGGAGGTTGAAATCCCCCAAAACTGTGAAGGGTGAGCCATCCTCAGGAAAGGAACTTATCAAAGGCGTCAGCTCATTGATGAGAACTCTCCAAGGGAACCTGGAGGGCGATAGATGACAAGGATATTAAGCTTAAATGGGCTAGTGACTGTGACAGCGTGGAATTCAAATGAGGAGATAGACAGATGGGTTAGGGAAAAATTGAGAATGACCACTTGGGAGAGATGAGGGATTCCTGTGCACCACCCCTCTGACCAGATGCTCTCGGGGTATCGAACACATGGTCAGACGAGAGAGGAGTGCAGTAGGAGGTAGCAAGTGTTTTCAGTGGTAATCCATGTTTCAGTCAGCGCCAGGAAGTCGAGGGACTGGAGGGTAGCATAGGCTGGGATAGTCAGCCTTGTTGGCGGCAGAACGGCAGTTCCAGAGGCTGCCTGAGACCTGAGAACTCCAGGTGTGGTGCGTGCAGGGACCACACAGGTTAGAGAGGCAGCAGCCACGCGGTGAGGCGTTTGTGTAGCCTGTACGGAGAGGAGAACAGGGATAGGGCAGAGGCATAGTTGACAGGCTGCAGCAGATGCTGCGCAATAATGCAGAGGAGATCGGAATGAAATGAACTAAACATCAGGGAAAGGAGAGAGCAAGCCTCCCTCAACAAAAAAAAAAATATATAACTCTCCCAACTTCCAACTCAGAAACTATAATTGTTTCACTGAACCACCCGAGTAAAACTCTCCCAACTTCCACTTTAGAAATTAGAATTGTTGTGAAACTCACAGCAGACTGTTATCAGTAGCTGTAATTAAGTACAGCAGCTACCAACCACCTAACGTTAATGCCTCGGATGAGGTTAGAAAAACAGCTGAATGGTAGCAGCTAGCTGGCTCAATCACAGGTCTCTTAAGCATGAAATAACATTGAAACAATTAACCACAGTTGCAAAGTTACCAGTAGCTACCCACTAGCTAGCTAACTTTTTGGTCCAAGTAGTGGGTAAGCTAGCCTGGTGCTCCCGGGGTCCACCGAATACAGTCCTTACCTACAATAATTACCTACAATAACCTTCAATAACTACCTGAGTAAGCTACCTATAATACCAAACTACAATACCTACCTACAATCTAAATACATGGTTTAAGCTTAACTCAACACCATATAAGAAGCCAAGCTTACCTTTCATAACGCAGCAATGATTAAACGTTGGGTAGCTAGCACAAAGATATTGTATTTAGCTACACCTGTAGCTGAACATGTGAAGTATAGACATGTCACATGAGACTGTGCCTATTTATGCTATTTAATACACACCTGTGTATACCACAGAGCAGTGATACAGTGGCCTCAGCCGGAACATTGCACCGGAACATTGCACCGGAACATTGCATTTGTCAATACATTTTTACAGTGCCTTCAGAAAGTATTCACACCCCTTGACCTTTTCCACATTTTGTTGTGTTAAAGCCTGAATTTAAAAAATTGAGAACATTTAAATGTTTTGGCCACTGGCCACAACACACACAATTCACAATAATGTCCGTGAAATTCGTTTTTGAAATGTTGAAAAAAAATTGCTTAAAGTCTGTAGGTGGGTGGATGGGATTTGCCGGAATGGAGTGTCTGTAAGAACATGAGGGAGAAGGTATACCCTATTGAATAAATGATGATCTTTGTAGGCCTCCAGACAGTGTAACAGATGATGGTAATGAAGTGGAGGCTGCTGAGGGGAAGACAGATCAAGGGCTAATGGCTGGAACGGAGTGAATGGAATGGCATCAAACCATGTGTTTGATACCATCCCCCCATTGCGCTCAGTCTTACCACCGAGTCCCCCCCAATTAGGTGCCACCAACCTCCTGTGCGTAATGTCAGTAACAGCTCTGAGGTTCCATCTGAGCTGAATGAAAGTGAGTACTTCTTTTGGTGGGGTTTATCGACAGTTGGCCCCATTATTATTTTCTTTTTTCTCTGAACTAGGCACGGGACAGAGCATCCCCAACCACGTTTTCTGCACCCTTTATATGCTGAATTTCTAAATTATAACCCTGTATAACGCATAAGACGTTGGTTGTGGTTGTACATCTGGCTCAAAAAAGTTAAAGGGTTGTAGTCTGTGTATACCACAACTGGCAACACACTGGAGCCAACATAAACCTAAAAAAATTGTAAGGCAAAAAACAGCGCCAGGTGTCTCCTGTTCGATAGTGGAATAACGTGACTGACAGCTGTTGAATTTGTGAGAGAAGTAACAAACTGGGTGATCTAGACCATCTGTGTTCCTGTAATAGTACAGCACCTGCAAACCCACTGAACTGGCATTCACCTCCAACTTAAATGGTTTCTGGAAATCAGGGGCAGAAAGAACAGGAGAAGTACACAATAGTGCTTTTACAGAGTCAAAAGCAGATTGACATTCAGCAGTCCACTCAAAGGACACTGAAGTACTGAGTAACCTAGTCATTGGGGCTACAACAGTTGAGAAATTCCTACAAAATGTAACTGATAATAACCCGTCATGCAAGGAATCTCGTAATTCCCTGCCCGAGTGGCAGGGGCAGGAAACGGGTGATAGCGTCCACTTTAGCTGTTACTGTCACTAACCTCACCCCGCCCCCTCTTTACCCAAATATGTACAGCCTTTCCAAACTCGCATTTGGCTAAGTTAAGGGGTCAAAGAAGCGCTGGCCAACGTGCAAACACAGTCCTCAATGTGCTCATGTGATCAAGCCAGGTAGTCGAATGAACAACCAGGTCATCAAGATATGCGGTACAATCAGGAACATCAGCCAATACAATATTTACGCAAACGTTGAAACGTGGTTGGGGCGTTCCTCATTCCAAAAGCCATTACACGTGTACTGGCAGAAACTGTCAGGGTTACAAAGCAGACACCTCAGAGCCACGAGGGTTAAAGGCACCTGACAATAACCTTTTAACAAGTCGGCTTAGTAACATATGCAGCCGATCCAATGGTGTCTATACAGTCGTCCATCAGGTAAAGGGAATGAGTCAGGTATAGCTAACATTATTCCACTTTTTCTGTAGTCAGTGCAAACCTGAGTCCCATCAGGCTTTGGAATCAGCAGACAGGGAACTCAAGGACTGCCACTGGGGATTGCCATCTCATTTTCCACTAAATATGTTACCTCTTTCTTCATCACTTGGTTGAATTCCCACGATAAGGGTGCTGTTTGATTGGAGAGGCATCACCTACATTTTATATCAATGTTTCAACACATTTGTCCGACTGGGAACATCCTTAAAGAGACTCGGAAAGTCAGTGATTGTAATTCAATATCAGCCTCTGCTGATCATTCAAAGTGCAACAAATGGGTTGGGGAGAGAGCTACCATCTCCGAATTACACAAACGAGCACACTGCTCAGGAGTATTCCGCATCACCAAACCGACCTATCATTTATGCTGACTCCAGGGCAGGAGTAACCATGCTCACAGAAGCAACAGAGGACACAACAGGATTTTCACTAGTAATGGGGATTCGATACCAACTCTAACATGATAGGCTTTAATTCATGTTAATGTGACATACCCGAAATGGGCGTCTACGGTCTGGCGTTTTGATAACATAATCAGTATCACTGAGTTTTCGCTCCACCACATGGGCCAGAGAAACTGGATGAGAGACACAAGCCGGATACCGGCAACAACACCAAAGACTTGGTCACCTGGTTGAAAAGAATGAGACACAGTTTTACATCTAAAGTGACGTTTCATTTTATTTTGTGTGGAGCAGATTTTCTCTAGGCTCAGCACATGCGTCATGCAACCGCTCCCGGACATGACTAACATAGTCTAGTACATTAGTAGAGGACCCAACAGAATCATCAGCCATAATTTGTTCTTTCAGTACCTTGAGGCCCTCTCAAGGTGTGACCAAAGATTAGCTCAGCTGGGCTAAACCCAAGAGGACTCTTGTGCGGTCTCCGAATAGCAAACAGCACGTACTAGCACCCCCTCATCCCAATCTTTTTCTGTGTCCATACATTATTTACGCAACATGGCTTTTAGCGTCTGATGCCAACGTTCCAGCACACCCTGACTCTCCGGGTGGTAAGCGCTAGACATCTGATGGGACACTGACAAGGACTTCAACACACTTCCAAACAATCTCGAGCTGTAAAATTAGTGCTTTGATCCATCTGTACGATTTTGGAAAACCAAAAAGGTAGAGAAATACTTAATCAGCAACTTCAAGACAATTGCCTTGTGATTTTACGCATAGGAATCGCCTCTGGGTCCAATTTTGTAGCAGTGCACATGATTGTTAACATGAATTGATTACCCAACTTAGTCCTGGGTAATGGACCAACACAATCGATTATTACTTTCTCAAACGGCTCTCCCATGACCGAATCGGGGCAGAGAGGAGCCGAAATTACCTGTTAGGCTTCCCCACCACTTGGCACTGTACTACATGTACGGCAATAGCGAAACCACATCCGTTTCATTCCCGCCAGAAGAAATTACGGAGGATTCGACATCGTAGGTTTTTAGTCAAATTCCCTAGATGACCAGACCAGGGATTCATGAGCTAGGGACAAGACCTTAGTCTGAAATGTGGCAGGAACTACAATCTGGAAAACGAACTCCAATCATTTTCTAGGTCAGCACGAGTCCATTTTCTCATCAAAAGACCCCTTCTCAAGGATGGCAAGTCACACCTTTCCTTTTTGCCTCACTCAAAGGTGGAACATGGAGGGGAAAACATTTGGCCAAGCCCACATCCTTTCTGGGCAGCTATCAGCTTCTCCCCGAGTAACTGGCAGAACCTTAAACAGTCCACTGAGGAAGCCATTGTCTTGTCTTTATTACCATCATCATAATCAGAACTCACTGGGAACACAGGAGTAGAACACTGGATATCTTCCCCATTCAACATAGGTGCGAGCACAGAGTCAGCTAAGTCTACCATGGGTAACCTAAGAGACGCCGACTGTGCATGCGTGATTGAATAACGCTGAAAATGCTTCGGGGAAACGAGGTGGCAAAACATCAGCACTTGACTGAGCATCAGGCTTGTCTAATACTTCTAACACAGGCAAAACTTTGCCTCCTGCTAGATCGTTACCCATGATTAGAGCAACCCCATTTCACCGAAGCTCGGACTGTACACCAATTCTGAGACATCCACTACTAGCTCAGAAGTCAAATGGACAGTATGTAACGGAACAGGCACACAACCCATTTCGATCCCCTTATTAATACACTAGAGCCACAATAAGACTCCTCTGACCAGGGCAGAACACTTGAGAGAATTACAGACTGAGCTGCACCAGTATCTCTCAATATCAAAACTGGCTTTTGTTCTCCAGAATCACCTGTCAGTGAAACAAAGCCGTTTAAATATGAACGGGTTGTTGGTTGGATCGGGACGACTCCAGTACAACCCAGGACTCTCGCTTACAGAGCTCTTAGAGTTTACCTTAATCAAACCCACACCTTTATGGGGGTGTAGGGTTGAATGGTGACTTGCGTTTTAGAGACATACATCCCGAAAATTACGTGTCCCGACTTTATGACAGTAAAAACATACGCGTTCCTCCTTTGGAGTCAGCCGGGTACTTCCTGAGTAACGGGGAAGTGTAGACAGGAGAGGATACAATCGGTCTATTCTCACTACGTTGCGTGTGGAAACACTGTTTTGTGTGTTAACACAAATTCATCTGCGCCACCGCGACTTCAGATAACTTTAACACTTTCTGTTCGTTAATGTATACAACTAACCGCTCTGGGAGGCTGTTTTAAATTCTTCCAATAACATTAATTCACGAAGACCTTCAAAGTCATTGATTTTACTTGCTGAACACTATTTGTCAAAGAGAGATTCCTTCTCTCTAGTGAATTCGAAGCAAAAGTTTTTATAGAGGATTTGGAGTGCTATCTAAACTTTTGTCTTAAGCCTCGGCACAATCTCATACCCACGGAGCACAGTAGCCTTAACAATGTCGTAATTAAGACTATCTGCCAGAGAGAGAGTACCCATCACCTCCTGGCGCTTTAACGGACAATTTACACTGAAGTAACAGTGGCCACACATCCCTAGGCCAATTCAAAAGCCACTGCTATGCGTTCAAAGGCACAAAGTAAGAGTCAATCTCAGACTCACGGAATTGTGAACTAAAGCAATATGCCAACTAATGTCAAAGGTAGAGGCAGATCCTGGGGTGTAAAAACACTGAGTGGGAACGGCAGGACACGGCCAGCCTCGCAGTCTCCGCCTCCTAATTCCAATTTGCGCATTTCGAAGTCCATCTGCCTTATCTTAATGTCCTTTTCTGCTTCTAACTCCAGTCGGGCGGCATCTCTCCAACTTGAGATGTAGCTCATCCTTCGGTTTGTGCTCCTCTCTTCTGCCTCCAGCTGCAAGTGTAGTCGTAGGCATAGGAGAGAGAGGGTCAAAACGAGGGCAAGGTGGCCGAGGCCTTGTATCGACTATCGCCGGGCCTATACAGGGTACCCGAGCATGCTTTTTGAAGCATCTCACATAGGCCCTACCACTCCCATTGTTTCACTAGCAGCGGTGCTAATGCTGGCTGTGGGGTAAGTAAATGAAGAAAACTAAGCCATATTTTTGGTAAATGTCTTTAAGAAGGATAAATTGATGAATCACTTTTTGTCAATAAAAGTATATTTCATCATTTTAAATGGCACTATTTACTACATAAATATGCCAACATTTATATTTACAACAAAATTCTAAAACTAAATGATACTACAATCAAATGATGGTAAATCAGCTTTAAGTGCTAAATGTGGATTGTACTTTGGGAAAAATATGCAGCATTAAGGGAAAAATACATATTTTCGTTTGACAGAATATGCAAATTGTGGAATTTTGTTAAAATAACAGTCTGTTTGGTTTTTGTATATTTTATTTCAGATAACATTATTTACATGTCTAATGTGATGTTTTGATAAGAATTAGGTTGATATTTTGCTATGATTGTTTCTTTTTTCCAATTGTTTTTTCTTGGCCTCAAAATGACCCACGTAGTAATACATGTATATTAACATATGTTGGTAGTATGAGGTTAAAAGGTCCAATGCAGACGTTTTTATCTTAATAACAAATCATTTCTGGGTAACAATTAAATACCTTACTGTGATTATTTGTATTCATTTTAATTAAAAACAAACAAAAAAAGCTTCATAGCAAAGAGTGTTTCTCAAGTAAGAACTTTGCTAGGACTGTCTGAGAGTGGTCTGAGTGGGGAGGAAAAACAGAAAACTAGCTGTTATTGGCAGAGAGTGTTGGAACTCTTTTTTATTGGTCTATTATAAAACTTTTGTTGTTTGGGGTCCTGGATGCTGATTGGATGAGCAGCGTTCCAATGCGTGCTGTATTGACGTCACAGACACACCTACAGTGCATTCATAAAATATTCAGACCCCTTGACTTTTCCACTTTGTTATGTTACAGCCTTATTCTGTAAATTGATTACATTATTTTTCCCCTACAATACCCCATAATGACAAAGCAAAAACAGGTTTTGACATTTTTGCAAATGTATTGAAATAAAAAACAGAAATACCTTATTTACATAAGTATTCAGATCATTTTCTATGATACTCGGAAATTGAGCTCAGGGGTGCATCCTGTGTCCATTGATCATCCTTGGAGATAGTTTCTACAACTGATTGGAGTCCACCTGTTCAATTGCAGTGGTGTATCCTTCTGGGACCTATCCGACTGCCTTTGATACTGTGAACCATCAGATCCCCTCCCCTCTCCACCCTCTCCGAGTTGGGCATCTCTGGCGCTGCTCACTCTTGGATTGCGTCCTACCTGAGCAGAATCGCTCCTACCAGGTGGCGTGGGCGAGGGTTCCTGGTCTCTGCACCACGTGCTCTTACCACTGGTGTACCCCAGGGCTCAGTTCCTAGGCCCTCTCCTATTCTCTCTATACACCAAGTCACTTGGCTCTGTCATTATCCTACATATGGCCTCTCTATCATTGCTCCAGACAACCACACAATTAATTTTTCTCCCTTTCCCCCTTCTGATAACTAGGTAACGAATCGCATCTCTGCGTGTCATGGGACATATCGTGTGGATGTCGGATCACCACCTCAAGCTGAACTTTCTCTCGGCTAAGAGCGGAGCTGCTCTTCCCTCCCGGGGAAGGACTGCCCGCTCCATGATCTCGCCATCACGAAGTTGACAACTCATTGTGTCCTCCTCCCAGAGTGCAAAGAACCTTGGCGTGACCCTGGACAACACCCTGTCGTTCTCCGCTAACATCAAAGTGGTGACCCGATCCTGCAGGTTCATGCTCTACAACATTCGCAGAGTACCCCCTACTTACCCCACAGAGAGCGGCACTGGTCCTAATCCAGGCACTTGTAATCCCCCCGTCTGGATTACTGCAACTCGCTGTTGGCTGGGCTCCTGTGTGCCATTAAACCCTTTCAACTTATCCAGAACGTATGCAGCCCATCTGGTGTTCAACCTTCCCAAGTTCTCTCATGCTCACCCCGGCTCCTCCGCACATTCCACTGGCTTCCCAGTTGAGGCTCAGATCTACTACAAGACCATGGTGCTTGCCTACGGAGCTGTGAGGGGAAGCGCACCTCCACCTTCAGGCTCTGACTCAGACCCTACACCCCAAACGAGGGCACTACGTTCATCCACCCTCTGGCCTGCTAACTCCCTACCTCTACGGGCTTTGAAGCACAGTTCCCGCTCAAGCCCAGGTCAAAGCTATTCGCTGTTCTGGCACCCCAATGGTGGAACAAGCTCCCCACCACGCCTAGGACAGCGGAGTCCTCACCACCTTCGGAGACACTTGCCGAAACCCTACCTCTTTAAGGAATACCTGGAATAGTATAAGTAATCCCCATTCTTCCCACCCCCTAAAAAAACATAAAAAAGAAGGTGGTTGTCCCACTGGCTATCATAAGTTGATGCTTACCAATTTGTGGAGTCGCTCTGGATAAGAGCATCTGCTAAATGATGTAAATGTAAAGTAAAAATACTTGAAAGTACTGCTTGACAGTAGTTTTTTTTTGGTATCTGTACTTTGCTATTTATATTTGACAACTTTTACTTCACTACATTCCTGAAGAAAACAATGTACTTTTTTTACTCTATAAAGTTTTCCCTGACACCCAAAAGTACTCGTTAAATTTCGAATGCTTAGCAGGACAGGAAAATGGTCCAATTTACACACTTATTAAGAGAACATCCCTCGTCATCCCTAATGCCTCTGATCTGGCGCACTCACTAAACAGTGTGCCCCTTGGCTGTGTGCCCCTGGTTATTCGTTGATATTTAAAAAAATAACAAAATGGTGCCGTCTGGTTTGTAATATAAGGAATTTGAAATGATTTATACTTTTAGTTGATACTTAAGTATATTTAAACCCAAATACTTTTAGACTTTTACTCAAGTAGTATTTTACTGGGTTACTTGAGTCATTTTCTATTAAAGGTAACTTTACTTTTACTCAAGTATGACAATTGGGTACTTTTTCCACCACTGTTCAATTGATTGGACATGATTTGGGAAAGGCACACACCTGTCTATATAAGGTCCCCACAGTTGACCGTGCATGTCAGAGCAAAAACCAAGCCATGAGGTCGAAGGAGTTGTCTGTGAGAGGTCCAAGACAGGATTGTGTGAAGCACAGATCTGGGGAAGGGGTACCAAAAACATCTGCGCATTGAAGGTCACCAAGAACACAGTGGCCTCCATCATTCTAGAATGGAAGAAGTTTGGAACCACAAGACTCTTCCTAGAGCTGGCTGCCCGGCCAAACTGAGCAATCGGGAGAGAAGGGCCTTGGTCAGGAAGGTGACCAAGAAGCCAATGGTCACTCCGACAGAGCTCCAGAGTTCCTCTGTGGAGATGGGAAAACATTCCAGAAGGACAACCATCTCACAGC
>NW_025539155.1:0-14545 GCF_020615455.1 Coregonus clupeaformis
AGTAATACAAATGATTGGCAGCCTTGTTTTTAATACTCCAGGTCCCTCCCCTTACGGGGATAACGGCACTGAGCCTTTTTCTTAAATTATTTTTTAGATTGGAGAACACAGTCCGAGTGGCGCAGCGGTCTAAGGCACTGCATCTCAGTGCTTGAGGCGTCACTACAGACCCCCCTGGTTCGATTCCAGGCTGTATCACAATCGGCCGTGACTGGGAGTCCCATAGGGCGGCGCACAATTGGCCCAGCATCGTCCGTGTTTTGCCGGTGTAGGCCGTCATTGTAAACAAGAATTTGTTCTTAACTGACTTGCCTAGTTAAATAAAGGTAAAATAAAATAGATCTCTCCATACAGAATCTTTCCAGATCCTTGATATCCTTTGTCTACGCTTCTGGACTGCCCTCTTCAATTCAAACCACAGGTTTTCAATGGGATTCAAGTCCAGAGACTGAGATGGGATTTTACATCAAATATCAACCACCATATTTGACAGTAGGTATGAGGTTATTTTCTGCATATGCATCCGTTTTTCGACAACAAACCCACCACTGGTATGTACAGTGGGGAAAAAAGTATTTAGTCAGCCACCAATTGTGCAAGTTCTCCCACTTAAAAAGATGAGAGAGGCCTGTAATTTTCATCATAGGTACACGTCAACTATGACAGACAAAATGAGAAAAAAAAATCCAGAAAATCACCATTGTAGGATTTTTATGAATTTATTTGCAAATTATGGTGGAAAATAAGTATTTGCTCAATAACAAAAGTTTCTCAATACTTTGTTATATACCCTTTGTTGGCAATGACACAGGTCAAACATTTTCTGTAAGTCTTCACAAGGTTTTCACACACTGTTGCTGGTATTTTGGCCCATTCCTCCATGCAGATCTCCTCTAGAGCAGTGATGTTTTGGGGCTGTCGCTAAGCAACACGGACTTTCAACTCCCTCAAAGATTTTCTATGGGGTTGAGATCTGGAGACTGGCTAGGCCACTCCAGGACTTCAGAAATGCTTCTTACGAAGCCACTCCTTCGTTGCCCGGGCGGTGTGTTTGGGATCATTGTCATGCTGAAAGACCCAGCCACGTTTCTATTCGATGACCTTGCTGATGGAAGGAGGTTTTCACTCAAAATCTCATGATACATGGCCCCATTCATTCTTTCCTTTACACGGATCAGTCGTCCTGGTCCCTTTGCAGAAAAAACAGCCCCAAAGCATGATGTTTCCACCCCCATGCTTCACAGTAGGTATGGTGTTCTTTGGATGCAACTCAGCATTATATGTCCTCCAAACACGACGAGTTGAGTTTTTACCAAAAAGTTGTATTTTGGTTTCATCTGACCATATGACATTCTCCCAATCCTCTTCTGGATCATCCAAATGCACTCTAGCAAACTTCAGACGGGCCTGGAAATGTACTGGCTTAAGCAGGGGGACACGTCTGGCACTGCAGGATTTGGAGTCCCTGAGCGGCGTGAGTGTGTTACTGATGGTAGGCTTTGTTACTTTGGTCCCAGCTCTCTGCAGGTCATTCACTAGGTCCCCCCGTGTGGTTCTGGGATTTTTGCTCACCGTTCTTGTGATCATTTTGACCCCACGGGGTGAGATCTTGCGTGGAGCCCCAGATCGAGGGAGATTATCAGTGGTCTTGTATGTTCTTCCATTTCCTAATAATTGCTCCCACAGTTGATTTCTTCAAACCAAGCTGCTTACCTATTGCAGATTCAGTCTTCCCAGCCTGGTGCAGGTCTACAATTTTGTTTCTGGTGTCCTTTGACAGCTCTTTGGTCTTGGCCATAGTGGAGTTTGGAGTGTGACTGTTTGAGGTTGTGGACAGGTGTCTTTATACTGATAACAAGTTAAAACAGGTGCCATTAATACAGGTAACAAGTGGAGGACAGAGGAGCCTCTTAAAGAAGAAGTTACAGGTCTGTGAGAGCCAGAAATCTTGCTTGTTTGTAGGTGACCAAATACTTATTTTCCACCATAATTTGCAAATAAATTCATTAAAAATCCTACAATGTGATTTTCTGGATTTTTTTCTTCTCAATTTGTCTGTCATAGTTGACGTGTACCTATGATGAAAATTACAGGCCTCTCTCATCTTTTTAAGTGGGAGAACTTGCACAATTGGTGGCTGACTAAATACTTTTTTCCTCCACTGTATGGCCAAAGAGCTCTACTTTCACGTAATCTGACCATAGCATGGAAAATATATAACTGTAGTTATACTCTAGCAGTGCACAGCAGGACTCTAAACCATTTGTAATTGTCTTAGGTTGTTTGTCTTACTAAAGCAGTAGGGCCATTAGTCATATTGGTATTATAAATAGTGATGTTTAAGTTCCACTGTAGAAGAACACAATAAACTACATCAGAATGACCATGACAGTCTGAGTAGTAGTTTATGATGCTCCTTGGTTGAGGACCTTCCACTTCTCTCCATTGTTACTGTTGGTTGAGGACCTTCCACTTCTCTCCATTGTTACTGCTGGTTGAGGACCTTCCACTTCTCTCAATTGTTACTGTTGGTTGAGGACCTTCCACTTCTCTCCATTGTTACTGCTGATTGAGGACCTTCCACTTCTCTCCATTGTTACTGTTGGTTGAGGACCTTCCACTTCTCTCCATTGTTACTGCTGGTTGAGGACCTTCCACTTCTCTCCATTGTTACTGTTGGTTGAGGACCTTCCACTTCTCTCCATTGTTACTGCTGGTTGAGGACCTTCCACTTCTCTCCATTGTTACGGTTGGTTGAGGACCTTCCACTTCTCTCCATTGTTAATTCTGGTTGAGGACCTTACACTTATCTCCATTGTTACTGTTGGTTGAGGACCTTCCACTTCTCTCCATTGTTACTGTTGGTTGAGGACCTTCCACTTCTCTCCATTGTTACTGTTGGTTGAGGACCTTCCACTTCTCTCCATTGTTACTGCTTGTTGAGGACCTTCCACTTCTCTCCATTGTTACTGTTGGTTGAGGACCTTCCACTTCTCTCCATTGTTACTGTTGGTTAAGGACCTTCCACTTCTCTCCATTGTTACAGTAAACTCAATGTGGGTGGTGCCTTCAGGCCTCTATTGTGTGTGTGTGTGTGTGTGTGTGTGTGTGTGTGTGTGTGTGTGTGTTCGTGTGTGTGTGTTCGTGTGTGTCGTATTTCCTAACTCAGAGCGTCATGTATTCAACTCAGTTGTGAATGTATGTAATCAGACCAATGACCATCAAGGTTAACCAGTATGTTTGATTAAAGGAGCAATCTGTAATTCAAACAACTACATACTGACTCGAACTTGAGCAAAGTCACTAAAACTGTTAACAAATAGCCCCAGTGGGAAAAAAACAAACATGTCAAGTGGTGTAGCCTAGGAAACTGTGTGATCATAATCAAAACATGAAAGGACTGTTATCTTAAATATATTATTATCCTTTCTCAAACCCTTTAATCAGTGATTTGGAAATAATGACTCTTTATTCTAATAGTCACATGTCTTCCACTCCCCTTCTACCTTTGTATATTGAAAGCCCACAGCTTCACTCTGACATCCGTCCTCTGTGAATGATACATTAATACAACTTGATGTAAGTTATGCAAGGCTATTGTCGTAGAGCGTCGACAGAGATAGAAATTAGTGGATTATAATATGTCTTAATAATGTTGAGGTTTAAACTAAATCTAAACTTAAACTCTAGTCTGTACCAAATAGCATGTGAAAGAAAGTAACCCATTAACACTTATCTTGTAAGGTTTCTCGCACGCTTGATCTGAAGATTTCTGTGCAGAATGATGACAGCAAAGCGGTTGTTTCTTCTCTTGGTGATAATATCAGGTAGGGAAGAATGGTATTTTACATAGATGATAAGATTGTCTGAGATGAATAGGGAGACTTGTAGGGAAGTATGTGGGATCGAGGAGATGTGAAAGGTACAGGCAGTCAAAACTACTTTTGAACAGATACAGATTTGGTAATAAGGAAAATCTTGTTCTTGTTTGTTGGCATTCAATTAATTTGACATACTGTATTTAAGGTGAATTGTAATGTATACGTTTTCAACCTAATATATTAACTCACTGTTTTTTTGTTCAGGATTGGTTGTAACAAGCTGTGGTGTGTGTGATGTGGGAGAGGACTGTATCGGTGTTGGTGGAACATCTTGCTGTGCAGACCCCTGCCAGCACTACACCGTACTGAATGACGACTGGCGTGCCACCAACAACAATGCTAACGTTAATGGCGAGCACTGCGACCGGAGCATCAACTGGCAGGGCTGGTATCGCCTTTTCCTGGGGAACACCAGTGTTCAGATGCCAGAGAGGTGTGTGGAGAGGAACATGTGTGGGACCGCCTTCCCCATGTGGCTAACAGATCCCCATCCCCAGCTGTCAGACGGGGTGGTTCAGAGGGGGATCTGTGGGAGCTTTGCTGGTAACTGTTGCATGTTAAGAGAAAATCCTATCCTTGTCAAAGCCTGCTATGGAAACTACTATGTCTACAAATTTGTCCCTACAACACTCTGCAACTTGGCCTACTGTGCAGGTATGACATCATAATGTCCTTGTGATTGTTTCTTAAAGACATCAATAATGTTCCAAAGTGTCCAATTCACTCTCTGAACCCAGAACCAAGTCTCACCTGTCCCGCATTTATGTCATGAGAGACTTTAGACACCACACAACGGGTGTGTAAAAACAACGTGTGCAAACAAACTCACCCAAAATATATTTTTTGGCAAATACATTGTATATCAGTCGTATAACCTGAGTGTGCACCATGATCCAAATCCATGAACCCCCCCTCCCCTCTGCTCTTCCAGACGTCAACACCAAGGTGTGTTCTACCTGTAGAAACGATGAGACCTGTATGAGTGACAACAAGATCAACTGGAGGTGCAAGAGGAAAGGTGAGTGTTAAGAAAAACACATCTTACTCCTCAGTGTATATACAGTATGTTGTGTCAGGACCATGGTGGAAGGCAAAGGTGTGCAATGTCTTGTAGTTGAGTTTCTTAATGTCTGTGTTCTTGACAGTAGGGAGTACTCATGCTCATATTGACTGATAGTAACTCTATACCTTGTTTTTTCTCTGTCTCTTTCATTCTCTCTCCATTCTCCCTCTCAGTCACCCTCCTCTCATTTTACTCTCTCAAAGAGCAATCTTCTACAACTATCCCTAAACCCACAACTACATCTACAACTACACCTGTACCTGAAACCACCACCACAACTCCAGTAACCAAAACCACCACAACAACTCCTGTACCTGGAACCCCCACCACAACTCCAGTACCTGGAACCCCCACCACAACTCCAGAACCTGAAACCAGCACCACAACTCCAGTACCTGGATCCCCCACCAGAACTCCAGTACCTGAAATAACCACCAGAACTCCAGTACTTGAAACCCCAAATCTAGTACCTGGAACTCCCACCACAACTCCAGTACCTGAAACCACCACCACAACTCCAGTACCTGAAACAACCACAACAACCCCTGTACCTGGAACCCCCACCACAACTCCTGTACCTGGAACCCCCACCACAACTCCAGTACCTGGAACCCCCACCACAACTCCAGTACCTGAAACCACCAGCACAACTCCAGTACCTGAAACCAGCACCACAACTCCAGTACTTGGATCCCCCACTACAACTCCTGTACCTGGAACCACCACTACATCTCCAGTACCTGAAATCACCACCACAACTCCAGTACTTGAAACCACCACCACAACTCCAGTACCTGGAACCCCCATCACAACCCCAGTACCTGGAAACCCCACCACAACTGCAGTACCTGAAACCACCACCACAACTCCAGTACCCGAAACCACCACCACAACTCCAGTACCTGGAACCCCCACCACAACTCCAGTACCTGAAACCACCAGCACAACTCCAGTACCTGAAACCAGCACCACAACTCCAGTACCTGGAACCCCCCACTAGAACTACAGTACCTGAAACAACCACCACAACTCCAGTACTTGAAAACCCAAATCTAGTACCTGGAACTCCCACCACAACTCCAGTACCTGAAACCACCACCACAACTCCAGTACCTGAAACCACCACCACAACTCCAGTACCTGGAACCCCCACCACAACTCCAGGACCTGAAACCCCAAATCTAGTACCTGGAACCCCCACCACAACTCCAGTACCTGAAACCCCAAATCTAGTACCTGAAACCCCACCACAACTCCAGTACCTGAAACCACCACCACAACTCCAGTACCTGAATCCCCCCACCACAACTCCTGTACCTAGAACCCCCACCAGAACTCCAGTACCTGAAACAACCACCACAACTCCAGTACTTGAAAACCCAAATCTAGTACCTGGAACTCCCACCACAACTCCAGTACCTGAAACCACCACCACAACTCCTGTACCTGGAACCACCACTACATCTCCAGTACCTGAAATCACCACCACAACTCCAGTACCTGAAACCACCACCACAACTCCAGTACCCGAAACCACCACCACAACTCCAGTACCTGGAACCCCCACCACAACTCCAGTACCTGAAACCACCAGCACAACTCCAGTACCTGAAACCAGCACCACAACTCCAGTACCTGGAACCCCCACCAGAACTCCAGTACCTGAAACAACCACCACAACTCCAGTACTTGAAAACCCAAATCTAGTACCTGGAACTCCCACCACAACTCCAGTACCTGAAACCACCACCACAACTCCAGTACCTGAAACCACCACCACAACTCCAGTACCTACAACCCCCACCACAACTCCAGGACCTGAAACCCCAAATCTAGTACCTGGAACCCCCACCACAACTCCAGTACCTGAAACCCCAAATCTAGTACCTGGAAACCCCACCACAACTCCAGTACCTGAAACCACCACCACAACTCCAGTACCTGAATCCCCCACCACAACTCCTGTACCTAGAACCACCACCATAACTCCAGTACCTGGAACCACCTCCATAACTCCAGTACCTGAAACCACCATCACAACTCCAGTACCTGAACCCCCAAATCTAGTACCTGGAACCCCCACCACAACTCCAGTACCTGAAACTACCACCACAACTCCAGTACCTGAAACCACCACCACAACTCCAGTACCTGTTTCCCCCACCACAACTCCTGTACCTGGAACCACCACCCCAACTCTAGTACCCAAAACCATAACCACAACTCCAGTACCCAAAACCACCACCACAACTCCTGTACCTGGAACCCCCACCACATCTCCAGTCCCTGGAACCCCCACCACTACTCCAGTACCTGAAACCACCACCACAACTCCAGGAACGGAAACCCCATATCTAGTACCTGGAAACCCCACCCCAACTCCACTACCTGAAACTACCACCACAACTCCAGTACCTGAAACCACCACCACAACTCCAGTACCTGTTTCCCCCACCACAACTCCTGTACCTGGAACCACCACCCCAACTCTAGTACCCAAACCATAACCACAACTCCAGTACCCAAAACCACCACCACAACTCCTGTACCTGGAACCCCCACCACATCTCCAGTCCCTGGAACCCCCACCACTACTCCAGTACCTGAAACCACCACCACAACTCCAGGAACGGAAACCCCATATCTAGTACCTGGAAACCCCACCCCAACTCCACTACCTGAAACTACCACCACATCTTCAGTACCTGAAACCACCACCACAAATCCAGTACCTGGAACCACCTCCATAACTCCAGTACCTGAAACCACCATCACAAATCCAGTACCTGAACCCCCAAATCTAGTACCTGGAACCCCCACCACAACTCCAGTACCTGAAACTACCACCACAACTCCAGTACCTGAAACTACCACCACAACTCCTGTACCTGGAACCACCACCCCAACTCTAGTACCCAAAACCATAACCACAACTCCAGTACCCAAAACCACCACCACAACTCCTGTACCTGGAACCCCCACCACATCTCCAGTCCCTGGAACCCCCACCACTACTCCAGTACCTGAAACCCCCACCAGAACTCCAATACCTGAAACCACCACCAGAACTCCATTGCCTGGATCCCCCACAACAACTCCAGTACCCGAAACCACCACCACAACTCTAGTACCCGAAACCACCACCACAACTCCTGTACCCGGAACCCCCACCACAACTCCAGTACCTGGAACCCCCACCACAACTCCAGTACCTGGAACCCCTACCACAACTCCATTACCTGGAACCCCCACCACAATTCCAGTACCTGAAACCACCACCAGAACTCCATTGCCTGGATCCCCCACCACAACTCCAGTGCCTGGATCCCCCACAACAACTCCAGGTACCCGAAACCACCACCACAACTCCTAGTACCCAAACCACCACCACAACTCCTGTACCGGAACCCCCACCACAACTCCAGTACCTGGAACCCCCACCACAACTCCAGTACCTGGAACCCCTACCACAACTCCATTACCTGGAACCCCCACCACAATTCCAGTACCTGAAACCCCAAATCTAGTACCTGAAACCACCACCACAACTCCTGTACCCGGAACCCCCACCACAACTCCAGTGCCTGGATCCCCCACCACAACTCCAGTACCCGAAACCACCACCACAATTCCAGTACCTGAAACCACAATTCCAGTACCTGGAACCCCCACCACAACTCCAGTACCTGGAACCCCCACCACAACTCCAGTACCTGGAACCCCTACCACAACTCCATTACCTGGAACCCCCACCACAATTCCAGTACCTGAAACCACCACCAGAACTCCATTGCCTGGATCCCCCACCACAACTCCAGTGCCTGGATCCCCCACAACAACTCCAGTACCGAAACCACCACCACATCTCTAGTACCTGGAACCCCCACCACAACTCCATTACCTGGAACCCCTACCCCAACTCCATTACCTGGAACCCCCACCACAATTCCAATACCTGAAACCACCATCACAACTCCAGTACCTGGAACCCCTACCACAACTCCATTACCTGGAACCACCACCACAATTCCAGTACCTGAAACCCCAATTCCAGTACCTGAAACCACCACTACAACAACTGGCCAAATAGCTGTCACCACCATCAAGGAACCTACGCTTTCTCCTATCACGGCCCCAGAGCTGGTGTGTGGGCGGAGCCTGGTACTGGTGGGTCTAAACAGGGCCCACCTGGAGGCTGCTGGTCTGAACGCTTCCTCTGCTCATCTATCTGACGGACGCTGCTCTGCCCACGAGGATCGTAATGGCACAGTGTGGTACCAGGTGGAGCGCAGGGAGGGACGCTGTGGAAACATTCTGGAGGTGAGAACACATTTCCTCAATGTCTGACTGGAGGTTATTCAACACCGGAAGAGTTTTGATTATAACTGATCCTTAATATTTGTAGGTCTGTGTATAAGGCCTTAATGTTAGTAGGTCTGTGTATAAGACCTTAATGTTAGTAGGTCTGTGTATAAGACCTTAATGTTAGTAGGTCTGTGTATAAGGCCTTAATGTTAGTAGGTCTGTGTATAAGACCTTAATGTTAGTAGGTCTGTGTATAAGACCTTAATGTTAGTACGTCTGTGTATAAGACCTGAGTATCAATTTAACTGTGAACACTTCTCTTCTTCTATTTCAGACTAACACCACCCATGCTGTCTACTCCAACAGCTTATTCGTTTATCCAGTAGATGGGCGAATCGACTCTCTCTCCCAACCCGTGAGCTATCCTCTCTCCTGTGTCTATCCTCTGGAGACAGAGAGCAGCCTGGATGTGGCCATCAAACCATACCTACCGTGAGAAAATACACCACATATCATTCCGCTTTCTTTGTGCAGACCAGCCATAATGACATAACATTTTTCATTTGATCAAGGATGTAGAATGACAGGATAACGTATTTAGAGCTGTGCCTACGCATTGGTTAGGTCTGCCAGTACACCATGTCAATCTACCTCCTTGATTTTATGTTTGCAAACTTTGATTTGATTTGTGGCTTCACCTCTTGACAGACCTGGTAATGGAGTTGTTAGAGTCGGTGCCAAGGCCAGAGCCTCCATGTCTCTGTACCTTAACGCCAACTACACAGAGCCTTACCCAGCAGGCAGAGTCACCATGCCGGTGGGCTCCACCCTGCATGTAGGCGTGTCTGTAGAGGTGGGCGTGTCTGTAGAGGAGTCCGAGGCAGAGCGTTACTGGTCGTTCTAGCAACTGCTACGCCACGGAATCCCCCAGCCCAGATGACCTCCCGCGGTTCTACTTGATTCAACACAGGTCTGTGACTCTATTCATCAGCTGTTTGCATGTGCGTTTGTGCTATGTGTGTGTGTGTGTAGTAGGGAGTTGGTATGTACGTAGTAGCTGTAAATACCTTGAACCCTACACTTTGCGAAGGCTTCTTGGCTCTTCTCCCAGGTGTCCTAGCAATCGAACCCAGGTGAGGGTGGAGGAGAGCGGCTCGTCCCTCAGGGCTCGCTTCTCTGCTTTGCTGTTCCTCTACCAGGGAGACTATCAGGACGTCTTCCTGCACTGCAGCCTCAGCCTGTGTGACCAGAGGAGTACCTCCTGCACTCCGGTTAGTCCTCAAATCCTCCACAGTCTCTCTTGACTCTGTGACTTGGTCTTGGTTTGGTCTCTCTGACTCTGACTTATTTTTTAAGTTTTTCTGACTTAGTGTTTGGTCTCCTTAGTGTTTGGTCTTTCTGACTTAGTGTTTGGTTTCTATGACTTAGTGTTTGGTCTCTCTGACTTAGTGTTTGGTCTCTCTGACTTAGTGTTTGGTCTCTCTGACTTAGTGTTTGGTCTTTCTGACTTAGTGTTTGGTTTCTATGACTTAGTGTTTGGTCTCTCTGACTTAGTGTTTGGTCTCTTTGACTTAGTGTTTGATCTCTCTGACTTAGTGTTTGGTTTCTCTGACTTAGTGTTTGGTCTCTCTGACTTAGTGTTTGGTCTCTCTCACTCTACAGGTGTGCCCTGGGGGGAGATCCCGCTCTGTGTCCAAGTCCGTCCCCCTCAAACCCCACACCATCGGGCCAATCACCTGTGAGTTTTTAATTCAAGTTTAGTTAATGAGATAATATACCACATAGGCTTTAGGTCTACAATAAGTAGCTAACTACTTTCGTTGTGGTGTGTTTTAAGCGACCAGCTGCAGGGTGCCAGCGAACGGTGGCTGTTTTGATGATTCAACATGTAGAAAAAAGTGACGGTTGTTCTGGTGTATTTCCTCTCTAACTGTCTGATTCTCTTTGACCCCCAGGGGCCCAGAGTCTGGATTGAGCCTTGGGAACCCCCCAGCATGTCATATGAAGGATGGGGTCCCTCCTCCACTACTCCCCTGATCTCCATCCAGACCTACAGCCCAGTATAGCTTTCAAGGTCACAGAAATACTGTATTGATTATAGTAATTCATTTATGCAATACAGTGTGATTTCATTGTACTGTGTATGTTGTATACATGTAGACTTGCATTGTTTTTTGAGGACTGATCATTTCCTCAAATCATTGTGTAAGTGCCAACCAAACCTGAGTTGCTGTGTGTGTATGCTGTGATTTGATTATGACAATAAATAACTGATGATGAAACACATTGTCTAATGATTGTCTATTTAACAGGTTGGAAACATAGATACATGTCTATGTTTATTGTAAGGCAGGATAAATACATATTTACAAAAGGCAGAACAATGAGGGATTGAGGCAGAACAACGTGTGGCTTATTTGGTATAGGAGAAAGTACTAATAGACCATAGCAGCTTTTAGGAAAGCTGGCTAAACTTGTTAAAGACAAGTGACATTCAAGATACATGTTTAGTCAATGTTCTGGACACTTCCTAGGTTGTCTTACTAAAGCAGTAGGACCATTAGTCATATTGGTGTTAGAAATAGTGCTGTTTAAGTTCCACTGTAGAAGAACACAATAAAATACATCAGAATGACCATGACAGTCTGAGTAGTAGTTTATGATGCTCCTTTCTTATGGCTCCATTGTTACTGTTGGTTGAGGACCTTCCACTTCTCTCCATTGTTACTGTTGGTTGAGGACCTTCCACTTCTCTCCATTGTTACTGTTGGTTGAGGACCTTCCACTTCTCTCCATTGTTACTGCTGGTTGAGGACCTTCCACTTCTCTCCATTGTTACTGTTGGTTGAGGACCTTCCACTTCTCTCCATTGTTACTGTTGGTTGAGGACCTTCCACTTCTCTCCATTGTTACTGTTGGTTGAGGACCTTCCACTTCTCTCCATTGTTACTGTTGGTTGAGGACCTTCCACTTCTCTCCATTGTTACTGTTGGTTGAGGACCTTCCACTTCTCTCCATTGTTACTGCTGGTTAAGGACCTTACACTTCTTTCCATTGTTACTGTTGGTTGAGGACCTTACACTTCTTTCCATTGTTACTGTTGGTTGAGGACCTTACACTTCTTTCCATTGCTACAGTAAACTCAACGTGGGTGGTTCCTTCAGGCCCCTGTACTGTGGCCGGGATTCAGTCCAGAGCAACATTATAATAGACTTTAAAAGGTAGCTGCTCTATAACACGCCCTGGATTGAATCCAGGCCTGTGTGTGTGTGTGTGTGTGTGTGTGTGTGTGTGTGTGTGTGTGTTTGTTTGTGTGTGTCCTATTCCTAACTCAGAACATCATGTCCATAACCCAGTTGTGAATGTATTTAATCTGACCGACTAAGATTAACCAGTAGGCTATGTTTGATTAGGTTTTTGAGAATGGACCAGCAGATTGTTTGAACAGCATAAGATAAGGGGTTGCTTGCGTAACTGACTGATGACAATTACACACGTTTATAGACACTGTGTGTGTGTGAGAGAGAGAGAGAGAGAGAGAGAGAGAGAGAGAGAGAGAGAGAGAGAGAGAGAGAGAGAGAGAGAGAGAGAGAGAGAGAGAGAGAGAGAGAGAGAGAGAGAGAGAGAGAGTGTGTGTTAGGAAAGCTGGCTAAACTTATTAAAGACAAGTGAAATTCATGATACATGTTTAGTCAATGTTCTGGACACTTCCAAGGTTGTCTTACCAAAGCAGTAGGACCATTAGTCATATTGGTGTTAGAAATAGTGCTGTTTAAGTTCCACTGTAGAAGAACACAATAAAATACATCAGAATGACCATGACAGTCTGAGTAGTAGTTAATGATGCTCTTTTTAATGACTCCACATGGGTAGAGCATTTTAATATTTGTGTGTGCATGCCTGTGTATATACTATTGTTGTCTCCAGTTACCTAGACAACGCGGTTGGTTAATATTTCACTACAGGATCTTGTGCCATCATCATCGACTGCCAAACAGAAGATAAGAATCCTGAAAACTGTCCTGTTCATTTACTATTGTTGGTGATGTTTGTTTACGATTCCTTATAGGATACTATACTCCTGACAACTGTCCTGTGCACACAGTCTATGGTGTCTTGCTCATGTTCAGTATCAGCAGTCAGCACTCCATGTAATAGGAAGTTTACTTTGTGCACATAACTCATTCCCGTACCCTTTAGGGGGAAAATAACACGTTCAAATCATAATCAAATACATATGTGTCACACTTCCTCGAAGCTGCCTCCCCCTCCTTGTTCGGGCAGGCTTCGGCGTTCGTGTCACCGCCTTCTAGCCACTGCCGCTCCATATCTCATCATTCCATTTGTCTTGTCTTGTCATTACACACACCTGGTTCATATCCCCTCATTAGTACATGTATAAGTGTTCCCTCTGCCCCCTTGTCCTTGTGGGTGATTGTTTCATGTGAGATGAGTGTAGCTCGGTGGAGCTATCTGTACGTTGTATTGCCAGGGTATATTTTCCCCGTGTGCCTGTATTTGTTCCAGTGCGCCTGTTTTGCGCACTGGACTGTTGACGCTATCCAGCGTAACTGTGTACGACGGAATAAACTCTGTATTCTGTGATTTACCCTCTGCGCCTGACTCCTTCAAATCACACTCTCACAATGTGTCTGATTTACAATTTTAAATTTAGTCAAAGCTTTGACAGTTCAGCTTCTGCATTTTGAAAATATTTTACTTTGCTATTATGTTCTGCAATGGACTGAAATTACTTGGTAGAACGTCTATTTGATTTAAAGTCACATGTTTATACACTCTTAGAAAAAAGGGTTCCGAAAGGGTTGTTCGTCTGTCCCCATAGGATAACCCTTTTTGCTTCCAGAGTAGAACTCTTTTTGCTTCCATGTAGAACCCTTCTGGGGGAAAGGGTTCTACATGGAACCCAATAGGAGTTCTACATAGAAACAAAAGGGTTATACCTGGAACCAAAAGGGATCTTCAAAGGGTTCCACTGTGGAGACAGCCAAATAATCCTTTTAGGTTCTAGATAGCACCATTTTTTTAAAGAGTGTAGACATGGCTGTTTACAAAAGGTTGGACAAAAGGCTGCAGTAAAGGGGACTGTGTCCTTTGCCATGACCACATGTACACTCATCCTACATCCTATTTAAAAGGCTATTTTCGCCTTAAAAATAAAAGTATATTTTTGAAAGTGATGTAAATGGATACAATTAGTGGGAATCGTGCAATACTTCATAATGCTGAACAAGGTTGGAATGTTGTAATATAAATTCAACAAATAACAATTCTCATT
>NW_025539156.1:0-14594 GCF_020615455.1 Coregonus clupeaformis
AAATATAAATATATATATATATATATGTGTGTGTGTGTTCCCTAGTTTCCGGTGCCTTGGTCTGTGTGTGTGATATGGGATGTATAGACATTATGGACAGTATGTAGATAGAATATGTGGTATATCTGAAGAACATGTGGATAGAATAGTATATGTACAGCAATAGTTGTATAGGATGGACTTGACTAGAATACAGTATATACATATGAAATGGGTAAAACAGTATGTAAATATTATTAAAGTGACCAGTGTTCCATTATTAAAGTGACCAGTGTTCCATTATTAAAGTGACCAGTGTTCCATTATTAAAGTGACCAGTGTTCCGTTATTAAAAGTGACCAGTGTTCCGTTATTAAAGTGACCAGTGTTGCATGTCTATGTACACTACATGATCAAATATATGTGGACACCTGCTTGTCGAACCTCTCATTCCAAAATCATGAGCATTAATATGTAGTTGGTCCCCCTTTGCTGCTTTAACAGCCTCCACTCTTCTGGGAAGGCTTTCTACTAGATGTTGGAACATTGCTGTGGGGACATGCTTCCATTCAGCCACAAGAGCATTAGTGAGGTTGGGCACTGATGTTGGGCGATTAGGCCTGCCTCGCAGTCGGCGTTCCAATTCATCCCAAAGGTATTCGATGGGGTTGAGGTCAGGGCTCTGTGCAGGCCAGTCAAGTTCTACCACACCGATCTCGACAAACCATTTCTGTATGGACCTCGTTTTGTGTACGTGGGAATTGTAATGCTGAAACAGGAAAGGGCCTTCCCCAAACTGTTACCACAAAGTTGGAAGCACAGAATCGTCTAGAATGTCATTGTATGCTGTAGCATTAAGATTTCCCTTCACTGGAACTAAAGGGCCTAGCCCGAACCATGAAAAACAGCCCCATACCATTATTCCTCCTCCACCAAACTTTACAGTTGGCACTATGCATTGGGGCAAGTTGCGTTCTCCTGGTATCCGCCAAACCCAGATTAGTCCGTCGGACTGCCAGATGGTGAAGCATGATTCATCACTCCAGAGAACGCGTTTCCACTGCTCCAGATTCCAATGGCGGCGAGCTTTACACCACTCCAGCTGATGCTTGGCATTGCGCATATTGATCTTAGGCTTGTGTGTGGCTGCTTCGGCCGTGGAAACCCATTTCATGAAGCTCCCGACGAACTGTTCTTGTGCTGACGTTGCTTCCAGAGGCAGTTTAGAATGCAGTAGTGAGTGTAGCAACCGAGGACAGACGATTTTTACACGCTTCAGCACAGTCCCGTTCTGTGAGCTTGTGTAGCCGTTGTTGTTCCTAGACGTTTCCACTTCACAATAACAGCACTTACAGTTGACCGGGGCAGCTGTAGCAGGGCAGAAATTTGACGAACTGACTTGTTGGAAAGGTGGCATCCTATGAAGGTGCCACGTTGAAAGTCACTGAGCTCTTCAGTAAGGCCATTCTACTGCCTATGTTTGTCAATGGGGATTGCATGGCTGTGTGCCCTATTTTACACACCTGTCAGCAACGGGTGTGGCTGAAATGGACGAATCCACTAATTTGAAGGGGTGTCCACATACTTCTGTATATATAGTGTACATAAGGCAGCAGCCTCTAAGGTGCAGGGTTGAGTAACCAGGTAGTAGCCGGCTAGTGACAGTGACTAAGTTCAGGGCAGCGTACTGGGTGGAGGCCGGCTAGTGATGGCTATTTAACAGTCTGATGGCCTTGAGATAGAAGCTGTTTTTCAGTCTCTGTCCCAGCTTTGATGCACCTGTACTGACCTAACCTTCTGGATGATAGCGGGGTGAATAGGCCGTGGCTCGGGTGGCTGAGGTCCTTGATGATCTTCTTGGCCTTCCTGTGACATCGGGTCCTGTAGATGTCCTGGAGGGCAGGCAGTGTGCCCCCGGTGATGCGTTGGGCAGACCGCACCACCCTCTGGAGAGCCCTGCGGTTGCAGACGGTGCAGTTGCCCTACCAGATGGTGATACAGCCCGACAGGATGCTCTCAATGGTGCATCTGTAAAAGTTTGTGAGGGTCTTGTGTGCCAAGACACATTTCTTCACCCTCCTGAGGTTGTAGAGGTGCTGTTGCGCCTTCTTCTCCACACTGTCTGTGTTGGGGGAACATTTCAGAATGTCAGTGATGTGTACGCCGAGGAACTTGAAGCTTTTCACCTTCTTCACTACGGCCCAGTTGATGTGGATGGGAGCGTGCTCCCTCTTCTGTCTCCTGAAGTCCACGATCAGCTCCTTTGTTTTGTTGACGTTGAGGGAGAGGTTATTTTCCTGGCACCACTCCGCCAGGGTACTCACCTCCTCCCTGTAGGCTGTCTCGTCGTTGTTAGTAATCAGTCTGTTGTGTCATCTGCAAGCTTGGTGATTGAGTTGGAGGCGTGCATGGCCATGCAGTCATGGGTGAACAGGGAGTACAGGTGGGGGCTGAGCACGCACTCTTGTGGGGCCCCTGTGTTGAGGATCAGCATAGTGGAGGTGTTGTTGCCTACCTTCACCACCTGGGAGCGGCCCGTCAGGAAGTCCAGGACCGAGTTGCACAGGGAGGGATTCAGACCCAGTGCCCCGAGCTTAATGATGAGATTGGAGGGTACTATGGTGTTGAATGCTGAGCTATAGTCAATGAACAGCATTCTTACATAGGTATTCCTCTTGTCCCGATGGGATAGGGTAGTGCGATGGTGATTGCATCATCCGTGCATCTATTGGGGTGTTATGCAAATTGCAGTAGGTCAAGGGTGTTGGGTAATGATGTCAGACATGATAAGAGGACTGTATGTGTCAGACATGAGAAGAGGACTGTATGTGTCAGACATGAAAAGAGGACTCTGTATGTGTCAGACATGAAAAGAGGACTGTATGTGTCAGACATGAAAAGAGGACTCCGTATGTGTCAGACATGAAAAGAGGACTCTGTATGTGTCAGACATGAAAAGAGGACTCTGTATGTGTCAGACATGAAAAGAGGACTCTGTATGTGTCAGACATGAAAAGAGGACTCCGTATGTGTCAGACATGAAAAGAGGACTCTGTATGTGTCAGACATGAAAAGAGGACTCCGTATGTGTCAGACATGAAAAGAGGACTCTGTATGTGTCAGACATGAAAAGAGGACTCTGTATGTGTCAGACATAATAAGAGGACTGTATTTGTCAGACATGATAAGAGGACTCTGTATGTGTCAGACATGATAAGAGGACTGTATGTGTCAGACATGATAAGAGGACTCTATGTGTCAGACATGATAAGAGGACTGTATGTGTCAGACATGATAAGAGGACTCTGTATGTCAGACATGAAAAGAGGACTCTGTATGTGTCAGACATGATAAGAGGACTGTATGTGTCAGACATGATAAGAGGACTGTATGTGTCAGACATGATAAGAGGACTGTATGTGTCAGACATGATAAGAGGACTGTATGTGTCAGACATGATAAGAGGACTCTGTATGTGTCAGACATGATAAGAGGACTGTATGTGTCAGACATGATAAGAGGACTCTGTATGTGTCAGACATGATAAGAGGACTGTATGTGTCAGACATGATAAGAGGACTCTGTATGTGTCAGACATGATAAGAGGACTGTATGTGTCAGACATGATAAGAGGACTGTATGTGTCGACATGATAAGAGGGACTGTATGTGTCAGACATGATAAGAGGACTCTGTATGTGTCAGACATGATAAGAGGACTGTATGTGTCAGACATGATAAGAGGACTGTATGTGTCAGACATGATAAGAGGACTCTGTATGTGTCAGACATGATAAGAGGACTGTATGTGTCAGACATGATAAGAGGACTCTGTATGTGTCAGACATGATAAGAGGACTCTGTATGTGTCAGACATGATAAGAGGACTGTATGTGTCAGACATGAAAAGAGGACTCTCTATGTGTCAGACATGATAAGAGGACTGTATGTGTCAGACATGATAAGAGGACTGTATGTGTCAGACATGATAAGAGGACTGTATGTGTCAGACATGAGAAGAGGACTCTGTATGTCAGACATGAAAAGAGGACTCTGTATGTGTCAGACATGATAAGAGGACTGTATGTGTCAGACATGATAAGAGGACTGTATGTGTCAGACATGATAAGAGGACTCTCTATGTGTCAGACATGATAAGAGGACTGTATTTGTCAGACATGATAAGAGGACTGTATTTGTCAGACATGATAAGAGGACTGTATGTGTCAGACATGATAAGAGGACTCTGTATGTGTCAGACATAATAAGAGGACCCAGCTTTTTAGAGTTGATATCAGTCTGAAGTGTGGAGCTGAGACTCATGAGTGTTCTTGCTAGAACAAACTCTAAGGTTATTGTTGTGTGTGCGCAGGGTGGCTACATGGCTGCCAAGGTGTCCAAGCTGGATGAGCAGTTTAAGCTGGACGTCCCCAGAGAGAGGCAGAAAGATGCAGCCTGCTCAAGCATCTTCACTGGGGTGGCCATCTATGTCAACGGATACACAGGTGAGACACATGGGCGTTAACCTATACCCCACCCTTACCCCACTGATCCTAGCGTGATCCCTCATATGGCTACTAGACTACACTTTCTGTGCAATTTAACTTTAATGTTTGTGTGTGTACTACTAGATAATAGACATGGTTCATGTGGGGTTCAGTTCTTCGATTTGTTGGAAGTTTCACTTTCTACCTCTTTATTCTGTTTTTCCACATTGCTTTCCTCCTCCTTTCCATCTCTCATTTTATCCCAATCTCTTCTTCCATCTCTACTCTCCCATCATTTCTTTCTCCATCTTTCAATATTTTCCCTTTCCCCCTCTGATCTCCACTTCTCTTTTTTAAAATCACATTTCTGTCCTCTAACATGGAATCTCTCTTTTTTGACCCACAGGAAAGATACATTGGATATGTAAATGATCTCTAAAAATATCACAGGGGGTACATGGAAATAATCTCTCTCTCTCTCTCTCTCTCTGTCTCTGTCTGTCTCTCTCTCTCTCTCTCTCTCTCTGTGTGTGTGTTTGCTTTAGTTAGGGTTGGTTAAATCACACTACCTTTAATCTCTCGCTGTCTCTTCTCCTCCGTTGTGACCTCTGCTCTTAAAGAAGTAGATCTGTAAAACCAATATGGATATACATCATAAATATATGCCAGAAGACATGGCTGGATTCAATAATAATATGCCTGGGGTAGATATGTCTGTCCCTGTTTTTCCTCTCTCGCTTTTCACCTTGCCTGTGTGTGTGTGTGTGTGTGTGTGTGTGTGTGTGTGTGTGTGTGTGTGTGTGTGTGTGTGTGTGTGTGTGTGCGTGCGCAGAGCCACCGACCCATAGATTTACAATGAGTAGAATCAGGATTTCAGAGTTAGTTCTATTCATTCTAATTCTATTGCCAGAACCCAGTGCGGACGAGCTGCGCAGGCTGATGATGCTGCATGGGGGTCAGTTCCATGTGTACTACTCACGCTCTAAGACCACCCACATCATCACTACCAACCTGCCCAACAGTAAGATACAGGAGTTGATGGACCAGAAGGCGGTCCGGCCAGAGTGGATCACTGACAGGTGTGTGTGTGTGTGTTGTGTCTAAGTGTAGTGTAATCTACATGATACTAGTGTTTGAACATACCTCTTTCCCTCCAACAGTATCAAGGCTGGCCATCTCCTGTCCTACCTGCAGTACCAGCTCTATGCCAAGCAGAAAGGCCTGAGCTTCCCCAGTGTGTGTGTTCACCAGGGCCAAGAGGCTGCAGGACCTATCCATGGGCACCTCCAACCCAACCACAGCCTCGCTGTACCCAGCCTCAATAACCACAACCCAGCCCCTAGCCTTGGGTTGCCCCTATCCAGGCACCACACTCCCACATCCAGCCACAGTCATCTACACACAGACAATCCTACACCCCCAACCCATCCAGTATAACCCCCTAGCTGGCCACCTCAGCCCCCACACACTCTCTCCCCCCCTCCCCAGCCACCTCAACCCCCAGCCCAGCCACTCTCTCCCCTTCCCCTCCCCAGCCACCTCAACCCCCCAGCCCAGCCACTCTCTCCCCAGTCACCTCAACCCCCAGCCCAGCCACTCTCTCCCCCCTCCCCAGCCACCTCAACCCCAGCCCAGCCACTCTCTCCCCCTCCCCAGCCACCTCAACCCCCCAGGCCAGCCACTCTCTCCCCCAGCCACCTCAACCCCCAGGCCAGCCACTCTCTCCCCAGCCACCTCAACCCCCAGGCCAACCACTCTCTCCCCAGCCACCTCAACCCCCAGCCCAGCCACTCTCTCCCCAGTCACCTCAACCCCCAGCCCAGCCACTCTCTCCCCCTCCCCAGCCACCTCAACCCCCAGGCCAGCCACTCTCTCCCCAGCCACCTCAACCCCCAGGCCAACCACTCTCTCCCCAGCCACCTCAACCCCCAGCCCAGCCACTCTCTCCCCAGTCACCTCAACCCCCAGCCCAGCCACTCTCTCCCCCTCCCCAGCCACCTCAACCCCCAGCCCAGCCACTCTCTCCCCCTCCCCAGCCACCTCAACCCCCAGGCCAGCCACTCTCTCCCCAGCCACCTCAACCCCCAGCCCAGCCACTCTCTCCCCAGTCACCTCAACCCCCAGCCCAGCCACTCTCTCCCCCTCCCCCAGCCACCTCAACCCCAGCCCAGCCACTCTCTCCCCAGCCACCTCAACCCCCAGGCCAACCACTCTCTCCCCAGCCACCTCAACCCCCAGCCCAGCCACTCTCTCCCCCTCCCCAGCCACCTCAACCCCCAGCCCAGCCACTCTCTCCCCAGCCACCTCAACCCCAGCCCAGCCACTCTCTCCCCAGCCACCTCAACCCCCAGGCCAACCACTCTCTCCCCAGCCACCTCAACCCCCAGGCCAACCACTCTCTCCCCAGCCACCTCAACCCCCAGCCCAGCCACTCTCTCCCCCCTCCCCAGCCACCTCAACCCCCCAGCCCAGCCACTCTCTCCCCCTCCCCAGCCACCTCAACCCCAGCCCAGCCACTCTCTCCCCAGCCACCTCAACCCCCAGGCCAACCACTCTCTCCCCAGCCACCTCAACCCCCAGGCCAGCCGCTCTCACCCCAGCCACCTCACTCCAGGACCCAGCCTCCTCAGACCCTTTTCCTCCAACCACCTTTACTCTGACCCAGGCCACATCACCCACCACATACCCATCCACGGGCAGCCCAAGTTAGGCTGCATCCAGCCTTCTCCTTCAGCCTACACCCACCCACAGACCCCCGGTCCCATCCCTGCAAACCCCAGCCAAGAGCACTTGAAACCTGGACAGGCACAACCTCCGTCCAGCCTCTACTTCTCCAGTCACCTCCAGAACAGCTACCGGGAGCTGGACTTGAGACTGTGAGTGTGTTTTAGGTGTATTTTGATATTTGTATATTGGTCCATGTTTGGGTATTCTTCTGGCATAATAACATACAAAAGTCAATACAGAAAGAACATTGGTTCCATGTTGTGATTCTTAATTCCCACTTCTCTCTGTCCTATAGGAATGGATCATTACTGACCTCTTATGACAAGACGGAGAGCGCCAAAATGAATGGTGTGCAAGAGGTGGGCGGTGAGGACCCCTGTCCTGTCAAAACTCCCAGAGGGGTGAAGGACCCCCCTCTGACCAACGGTCACGCCCATCCTGTGAATGTTGCCTTAAAGCCTCTGGTCCTCTCCCCTAACCTCACACGACCCACACCCAGTCCAGACAGGGGGTTACCCCACACTCCCCAATCCATACCCCCGCACCCTGACAACAAGTCCACAGGGGTGTCTGTGTACCTGCACCTCTCCAGCCCCCCATCCAAACCCCTATCCAACATGACACCCCCCAGACTTCCCCAAAGTCCTCCCAACACCCCCATCCCTCCCCCTGTCTCTCACCACAGACACCACGCACAACCGGCCAATGAACAGAGACGCAAGCCCCCTCCGCCCACCTATCAGGAGGCGACGGCTGCCTCGGCATCCCGTCCCCTGGATCTTCCACCGCCGAAGCCCTGTCAGTCAGATTCCCCTCCTGAGAAACCACTCCCCCCTGCCAACCCAAACCCCTCCCCTTCCACTGTCTGTCTGAATGGCAGACACCACAATGCCTTTACTTCTAACCCCACCCCTCTGGAAACCAACAGCCTATCAGGCAACCCCATTCCCTCAAACGACGCTCCTCCGCACCGCGACCAACAATCAGCAAAGGTGAAGACCGGGGGGATCATCTCAGAGTTTTACTCCCACTCTCGTCTACACCACATCTCCACATGGAGGAGTGAGTTCTCTGAATATGTCAACACGTTGCAGAGCAGGAGGAGGACCCCAGGAGGCACCACCTTCCCCGGGAGAGACAGGCTCAGACGCCAGAGGAGAGAGGGTAAGGAGGTGTAGGGTGGGTGTGTGTTTGGAAGGGATGGATTGGATGGTCTCTGTCCGATGGTATGTGAATTCAGAAAACTCAGGCCAGTAATGTCTGTCTCGCTCTCTCTCTCTCTCTCACACACACTCCTCTCTTCTCTCTCCTCTCTTAAATGTCATAGGGAACATTCTGTATGTTGTTAATGTCATCAGGGTTTGTGTGAGTCTGAGTGTGACCAATTTTGCAGACCATGAAAAGCTGTGTTTTTGTATTTGTATTTATTATGGATCCCCATTAGTTCTTGCCAAGGCAGCAGCTACTCTTCCTGGGGTCCAGCAAAATTAAGGCAGCCTTCAGAAAGTATTCATACCCCTTGACTTATTCCACATTTTGTTGTTACAGCCTGAATTCAAAATGGATTAAAAATAATAATAATAATCTAACCCAATACCCCATAATGACAGTGAAAACATGTTTTTAGAAATATGTGCAGATGTATTGAAAATGAAATACAGAAATATCTGATTTACATAAGTATTCACACCCCTGAGTCAATACTTTGTAGAAGCACCTTTGGCGGCGATTACAGCTTTGAGTCGTCTTGGGTATGTCTGTATCAATCAATCAATTTTATTTTATATAGCCCTTCTTACATCAGCTAATATCTCGAAGTGCTGTACAGAAACCCAGCCTAAAACCCCAAACAGCTAGTAATGCAGGTGTAGAAGCACGGTGGCTAGGGAAAAACTCCCTAGAAAGGCAAAACCTAGGAAGAAACCTAGAGAGGAACCAGGCTATGAGGGGTGGCCAGTCCTCTTCTGGCTGTGCCGGGTGGAGATTATAACAGAACCATGCCAAGATGTTCAAAAATGTTCATAAGTGACAAGCATGGTCAAATAATAATCAGGAATAAATCTCAGTTGGCTTTTCATAGCCGATCATTAGAGTTTAAAACAGCAGGTCTGGGACAGGTAGGGGTTCCATAACCGCAGGCAGAACAGTTTAAACTGGAATAGCAGCAAGGCCAGGCGGACTGGGGACAGCAAGGAGTCACCACGGCCGGTAGTCCCGACGTATGGTCCTAGGGCTCAGGTCTCTCAGTTGGCTTTTCTAGCCGATCATTTAGAGTTGAAAACAGCAGGTCTGGGACAGGTAGGGGTTTCGTAGCCGCAGGCAGAACAGTTGAAACTGGAATAGCAGCAAGGCCAGGCGGACTGGGGACAGCAAGGTGTCATCATGCCCGGTAGTCCTGACGTATGGTCCTAGGGCTCAGGTTCTCAGAGAGAAAGAGAGAAACGAGAGAATTAGAGAGAGCATACTTAAATTCACACAGGACACTGGATAAGACAGGAGAAGTACTCCAGGTATAACCAACTAACCCCAGCCCCCGACACATAAACTACTGCAGCATAAATACTGGAGGCTGAGACAGGAGCGGTCCCGGAGACACTGTGGCCCCATCCGAAGAAACCCCGGACAGGGCCAAACAGGAAGGATATAACCCCACCCACTCCGCCAAAGCACAGCCCCCGCACCACTAGAGGGATATCCCCAACCACCAACTTACAATCCTGAGACAAGGCCCGAGTATAGCCCACAGAGGTCTCCACCACAGCACAAACCAAGGGGGGGCGCCAACCCAGACAGGAAGATCACGTCAGTAACTCAACCCACTCAAGTGACGCACCCCCTCCCAGGGACGGCATGAAAGAGCACCAGCAAGCCAGTGACTCAGCCCCTGCAACAGGGTTAGAGGCAGAGAACCCCAGTGGAGAGGGGAACCGGCCTGGCAGAGACAGCAAGGGCTGTTCGTTGCTCCAGCCTTTCCGTTCACCTTCACACTCCTGGGCCAGACTACACTCAATCATATGACCTACTGAAGAGATAAGTCTTCAGTAAAGACTTAAAGGGTTGAGACCGAGTCTGCGTCTCTCACATGGGTAGGCAGACTGTTCCATAAAAATGGAGATCTATAGGAGAAAGCCCTGCCTCCCGCTGTTTGCTTAGAAATTCTAGGGACAATTAGGAGGCCTGCGTCTTGTGACCGTAGCGTACGTATTGGTATGTACGGCAGGACCAACTCGGAAAGATAGGTAGGAGCAAGCCCATGTAACGCTTTATAGGTTAACAGTAAAACCTTGAAATCAGCCCTTGCCTTAACAGGAAGCCAGTGTAGGGAAGCTAGCACTGGAGTAATATGATCAAATTTCTTGGTTCTAGTCAGGATTCTAGCAGCCGTATTTAGCACTAACTGAAGTTTATTTAGTGCTTTATCCGGTAGCCGGAAAATAGAGCATTGCAGTAGTCCAATCTAGAAGTAACAAATGCATGGATCAATTTTTCTGCATCATTTTTGGACAGAAAATTTCTGATTTTTGCAATGTTACGTAGATGGAAAAAAGCTGTCCTTGAAACAGTCTTGATATGTTCGTCAAAAGAGAGATCAGGGTCAAGAGTAACGCCTAGGTCCTTCACAGTTTTATTTGAGACGACTTTACAACCATCAAGATTAATTGTCAGATTTAACAGAAGATCTCTTTGTTTCTTGGGACCTAGAACAAGCATCTCTGTTTTGTCCGAGTTTAAAAGTAAAAAGTTTTCAGCCATCCACTTCCTTATGTCTGAAACACAGGCTTCTAGCGAGGGCAATTTTGGGGCTTCACCATGCTTCATTGAAATGTACAGCTGTGTGTCATCCGCATAGCAGTGAAAGTTAACATTATGTTTTTGAATAACATCCCCAAGAGGTAAAATATATAGTGAAAACAATAGTGGTCCTAAACGGAACCTTGAGGAACACCGAAATGTACAGTTGATTTGTCGGAGGACAGACCATTCACAGAGACAAACTGATATCTTTCCGACAGGTAGGATCTAAACCAGGCCAGAACTTGTCCTTGTAGACCAATTTGGGTTTCCAGTCTCTCCAAAAGAATGTGGTGATCGATGGTGTCAAAGGCAGCACTAAGGTCTAGTAGCACGAGGACAGATGCAGAGCCTCGGTCTGACGCCATTAAAAGGTCATTTACCACCTTCACAAGTGCAGTCTCAGTGCTATGATGGGGTCTAAAACCAGACTGAAGCATTTCGTATACATTGTTTGTCTTCAGAAAGGCAGTGAGTTGCTGCGCAACAGCTTTTTCTAAAATTTTTGAGAGGAATGGAAGATTCGATATAGGCCGATAGTTTTTTATATTTTCCGGGTCAAGGTTTGGCTTTTTTCAAGAGAGGCTTTATCACTGCCACTTTTAGTGAGTTTTGGTACACATCCGGTGGATAGAGAGCTGTTTATTATGTTCAACATAGGAGGGCCAAGCACAGGAAGCAGCTCCTTCAGCAGTTTAGTAGGAATAGGATCCAGTATGCAGCTTGAAGGTTTAGAGGCCATGATTATTTTCATCATTGTGTCAAGAGATATAGTACTAAAACACTTAAGTGTCTCTCCCGATCCCAGGCCCTCGCAGAGTCTGTGCAGATCCAGGACAGCTAAGCCCCCTGGAGGAATACGCAGATTCAAAGAGGAGTCCGTAATTTGCTTTCTAATGGTCATGATCTTTTCCTCAAAGAAGTTCATGAATTTATCACTGCTGAAGTGAAAACCATCCTCTCTTGGGGAATGCTGCTTTTTAGTTAGCTTTGCAACAGTATCAAAAGAAATTTTGGATTGTTCTTATTTTCCTCGATTAATTTGGAAAAGTAGGATGATCGAGCAGCAGTGAGGGCTCTTCGGTACTGCACGGTACTGTCTTTCCAAGCTAGTCGGAAGACTTCCAGTTTGGTGTGGCGCCATTTCCGTTCCAATTTCCTGGAAGCTTGCTTCAAAGCTCGGGTATTTTCTGTATACCAGGGAGCTAGTTTCTTATGACAAATGTTTTTCGTTTTAGGGGTGCAACTGCATCTAGGGTATTGCGCAAGGTTAAATTGAGTTCCTCAGTTAAGTGGTTAACTGATTTTTGTCCTCTGACGTCCTTGGGTAGGCAGAAGGAGTCTGGAAGGGCATCAATGAATTTTTGTGTTGTCTGGAGAATTTATAGCACGACTTTTGATGCTCCTTGGTTGGGGTCTGAGCAGATTATTTGTTGCGATTGCAAACGTAATAAAATGGTGGTCCGATAGTCCAGGATTTTGTGGAAAAACATTAAGATCTACAACATTTATTCCATGGGACAAAACTAGGTCCAGAGTATGACTGTGGCAGTGAGTAGGTCCAGAGACATGTTGGACAAAACCCACTGAGTCGATAATGGCTCCGAAAGACTTTTGGAGTGGGTCTGTGGACTTCTCCATGTGAATATTAAAATCACCAAAAATTAGAATATGATCTGCTATGACTACAAGGTCTGATAGGAATTCAGGGAAACTCAGAGAGGAACGCTGTATATGGCCCAGGAGGCCTGTAAACAGTAGCTATAAAAAGTGATTGAGTAGGCTGCATAGATTTCATGACTAGAAGCTCGAAAGATGAAAAACGTCATTTTTTTTGTAAATTGAAATTTGCTATCGTAAATGTTAGCAACACCTCCGCCTTTGCGGGATGCACGGGGAATATGGTCACTAGTGTAACCAGGAGGTGAGGCCTCATTTAACACAGCAAATTCATCAGGCTTAAGCCATGTTTCAGTCAGGCCAATCACATCAAGATTACGATCAGTGATTAGTTCATTGACTATGACTGCCTTTGAAGTGAGGGATCTAACATTAAGTAACCCTATTTTGAGATGTGAGGTATCACGATCTCTTTCAATAATGGCAGGAATGGAGGAGGTCTTTATCCTAATAAGATTGCTAGGGTGAACACCACCATGTTTAGTTTTGCCCAACCTAGGTCGAGGCACAGACACAGTCTCAATGGGTATGGCTGAGCTGACTACACTGACTATGCTATTGGCAGACTCCACTAAGCTGGCAGGTTGGCTAACAGCCTGCTGCCTGGCCTGCACCCTATTTCACTGTGGGGCTAGAGGAGTTAGAGCCCTATCTATGTTGGTAGATAAGAGGAGAGCACCCCTCCAGCTAGGATGGAGTCCGTCACTCCTCAGCAGGTCAGGCTTGATCCTGTTTGTGGGTGAGTCCCAGAAAAGAGGGCCAATTATCCACAAATGTTATCTTTTGGGAGGGGCAGAAAACAGTTTTCCAACCAGCGATTGAGTGCTGAGACTCTGCTGTAGAGCTGCTCACTTCCCCTAACTGGGAGGGGGCCAGAGACAATTACTCGATGCCGACACATCTTTCTAGCTGATTTACACGCTGAAGCTATGTTGCACTTGGTGACCTCTGACTGTTTCATCCTAACATCGTTGGTGCCGACGTGGATAACAATATCTCTATACTCTCTACACTCGCCAGTTTTAGCTTTAGCCAGCACCATCTTTAGATTAGCCTTAACGCCGGTAGCCCTGCCCCCTGGTAAACAGTGTATGATCGCTGGGTGATTCGTTTTAAGTCTAATACTGCGGGTAATGGAGTCGCCAATGACTAGGGTTTTCAATTTGTCAGAGCTAATGGTGGGAGCCTTCGGAGTCTCAGACCCCGTAACGGGAGGAGTAGAGACTAGAGAAGACTCAGACTCAGACTCCGACTCGCTACATAATGGGGGAAAACCGGTTGAAGGTTTCTGTCGGCTGAATGAGCGACACCGGTTGAGCATTCCAACAGTATTTCCCTCCAGAAGCCATGAGAAAGTTGTCCGGCTGCGGGGACTGTGCGGGGGGGATTTATACTAACGTTACTGTCTGTACTTGCTGGTGGCACAGACGCTGTTTCTTCCTTTCCTACACTGATATTACTCTTGCCTAACGATTGCGTCTGAAGCTGGGCTTGTAGCACAGCTATTCTCGCCGTAAGGCGAGAATTCTCCTGTATATTATGAGTACAGCGACTGCAATTAGAAGACATCATGTTAATGTTACTACTTAGCTTCGGCTGTTGAAGATGTTGATGAACCATGTCCAGATGAAGCGTCCGGAGTGAAAAAGTTGAATAAGGGAAAAAAGTTGCGATGGAAAAAAGGAAAATAACGTAAAGTTGGCAGCTAAAACGCACAGGAAAGTGACTCTTCTGTCTCGGGATAAACGTCCGGGGTGAAAAAAGTTTAACGAAAAAAGATGAGTGAGGACAAAACTAAAAAGTTGGTAAATTTGTTGAACACAGAGATTAATTAAACGTTTATTAAAAGTAAAACGTGAATAGTTTGGCAGGTAGCCAAGTAGCAACAAACAGCAGAGCAGCACGGAGACAATGCGGGAGCGAGACGGAA
>NW_025539157.1:0-14592 GCF_020615455.1 Coregonus clupeaformis
CTGAATGGCAGTTTGATCATGACTCCTCCCACAGCTGTACAAGTGTTCCCTGAACTCACTGTATGTTTCTTTGGCAATTTCATCGTGAACACCTCTCTCATCCTCTGTTGATGACTAGTTCTCTTGGCTACAGATTGTTACACCAGATAATGTGATTTAACTAAAGATTTTCAGTATCCATTACTAGGAGTTAAAAAAATAATAATAATTGGAATGTTTGTGAGCGGCTCTTATCCAGGCGACTTTTAGGGCAATTGGGATAAGTGCCTTGCTCAAGGGCACATCGACAGATTTTTTCACCTGGTGAAACAGGGATTAGAACCAAGCGACCTTTGATTTACTGGCCACAAGCTCTTAACCACTAAGCTACCTGCCGCCTGTACAGGATAGGTAGTGTTTGGTGTATCACAACATTTTTCGAGCCAACCTTGGCGATGATGTCTTCGTCCTCGATTTGTGTAAACAGGAGTCTCATAAAATGTCTGTGTCCAGTTGCAAAGGGTCAGTTTAATTCAGAAAAGGCTCAGTTATTAAAAATATTTTTTTTGGCTCCATGAAATAATCCAACAGTGTATGCCGTTGTCTGTCTATTTTCTAAATTCTAAATTTTTTGATCGAGACAGGTGAGTGTCCACCTAGAAGTGACGCATGTCATGATGACAGACACCTGAAACCCCACCTCTTTTAGGAATACCTGGGATAGGATAAAGTAATCCTTCTACCCCCCTTACCCCACCCCAAAATAAAATAAAAAAACATATTGTAAAGTGTTTATCCCTGCCTATAAGGTGAATGCACCATTTACAAAGTCGCTCTGGATAGGAGTGTCTGCTAAATAGCGTAAAAATGTAAATGTATTCAGCGGAAGACTTAGGAAATAGACAAGAAATAGACAAGATGAACAGGCGTACACATTCTTTTTTTGCTCCCATGATGTAATCCAACAAATGTATGTATTTGCCATCTTGTCTAATTCATTATTCTCTCATTGATCACTGTTGGATTACTTAATGGAGCAAAAAATATTTATTTTAATATAGGAACATTTTATAAATTCAAGCGGACCCCCTGCAACTGGACACAGACATTTTGAGACTCCTGTTCCACAGTCTAGAACAAAGATAGCATGTCGCCAAGCTAAGGTTGGTCGAACATTCTCTGTTCTTGCTAAACAATGCCTGTCTGTATCAGTAATGGATACCAAAAATATTTGGTTAAATCACATTATCTGTTGTAACAATCTGTAGCTACAGTTCTCTGTGCTTTACTACACCTGAGACACACTCAAGACACACTGAACAGTACTACACTGTTCATACTGTATTTTTTTGTGTTACTTTTACCATATAGCATTCTTGTTGAATACCCAGTTCTCTTTTGAGTTAGCATTACATATTGTACACTCCCTGTATTTTAGGTTTTGACAAATAAACATTCTTTGGATACATCTGAATGTCTAACATATGTTTGATATACAGAGTCCTGTGCATCTTATATAAATATATTCTGTGAATCCATAAAGGCTAAGGCACACTGGCAATGGTGTTTAGCATGGTGGGCTGTGGAAGCAGAGTGCTTGTGGCGAATGGTCTTGTCCTGTCTCACGGTGTGCGGCCAGCTGAATAAGACTGCGGAGTAGGGCCTTTAGGAGCTCGTAGACCTTAACCACCAGCTGTTTTTGACCTCTTGCAGAAGGTTGCGGTACTGCACTTCACCTGGAAAGACATGGTTGTGGTGTTACCATTTTTTACTTTCTGTGGGAGGGGCATGAGCTAACACACCTTTGTTAGTAAAGGGGTGTCAACCATTTGTGACCTAAGTGTTTAGACTAGTGTATTGTTTAGGGACAATGGGGGACATTGGGAGCTGCTTTTGAGAGGAAAGATCAGTCACCAAAGTGAATGGGCTGGAGGTTAGGAATGTAGAAGTCTTAGGCGGGCAGTTCTTACACATTATTATTATGTATTGTTGTGTATGGGAGGTGGGAGAAATGGCACCTTTCAATCATTCTCATACACAACAATACATTTACTATCTCAAGCACAACCAACCCCCTTCCTCATCTCAAAGTACTGTCTGTAAAACTCCCCCAGCCCATTGACTGATAGATCATTCTTGTCAACAGTAGCCCTTGGCAGCATATTTTTGTAGACATGTGTCTTTGTATTGTGTTGTAGTCTGCAGAGAGAATAACGTAGAGGTGGTTGTGTCATTACATTTTACATTTTAGTCGAGAGCTCTTATCCAGAGCGACTTCAGTTAGTGAATACATATTTTGGTGATTTTTCATGCTGATCCCCGTGGGAATCGAACCCACAACCCTGGCGTTACCAAGCGTGTACTCTATCAACTAGAACTGTCCAACCGGCCATTCATTACTGTTGTAGTCTTAATTTCACATTCCTTTCAGTGTACCACAATCTTGTTCTGCTCCATAACCGTGGTGTTGTCCCCTCCCTCATACTTGTCTTTCCAAACACCAAACCACTTTGGGGTATTTTCAACAGGGCCTGTGGAAGGGACTCCAGATAACCTGAGTTTTATAAGAGAAAATGTAAAAAGGAAAGAGTAGACTAAATTGATTACACACACACGGTCTGGAATGTACTCTGTAGTCCTCAGGCTACAACTAACCACCTGTAAACCCATTACACAAACCTAAGCCTACCCAATTCATGTTTTATGCCATGCTTATGTAAATGTAGTTATATTAACGTCAGCTTGTAAATATTTTTGCCAATTTATATTCACCTTGTGCAGAGCTAGGGGATGGAAACACATGCTGGTGGAATCAAGATTACGTACCACCTACATAAACACAAAAATTTACAATATAACCACCCCACTAATTGTATTCATCTCTATTAGACTGGCTATTTTAGCACACCTAACAAGGACATTTCAATATTGTCAACTTGCTGTCATGACTAGCAGCAAGGTTTCTATTCAATAAAGAACCAACTAACCAACCATAGATAATTTATACCGTTCATCATTACTACCAACACACTGAAAGTAAGTTACACTATATCGACAATTCTATTTTTCGAAGCGGAGTGTTTTCAGACAATGGGTAGAATATATGGCTAACAGATTGATTTGCTGCTCATTTGCTAACATTAGCTGGTTCACGTTTATTGCGTTAGTCAAAACGAACAGACAAACGTTTTCTCTACTGAAGGTAGCCGCTACCAATTTAGCAGTGACTACTGCATGGCATAGGCGAAATTGATTGACAGTGTGTATCCAAGATAGCTAGCTACATGATTTAGCTGATGGTTTTCAGAGTTCAATACAGGACTCAAATCAAAATCAAATCAAATGTTATTGGCCCACATGCGTCCGAATACAACAGGTGCAGACATTACAGTGAAATGCTTACTTACAGCCCTTAACCAACAGTGCATTTATTTTTAATAAAAAAGTAAAGATAAAACAACAAAAAAAGTGTTGAAAAAAAGAGCAGAAGTAAAATAAAATAACAGTAGGGAGGCTATATGCAAGGGCAGGTACCGAGTTGCAGAGTCAATGTGCGGGGCACCGACTGTTGAGGTAGTTGAAGTAATATGTACATGTGGGTAGAGTTAAAGTGACTATGCATAAATAATTAACCAGTGCCCAGCAGCGGCAAGGATGGGGTCGGGGCAGTGCAAATGGTCCGGGTAGCCATGATTAGCTGTTCAGGAGTCTTATGGCTTAGGGGTAGAAGCTGTTGATCTTTTGGACCTAAGACTTGGCACTCAATTTTTCTTGCCGTGCAGTAGCAGAGAACAGTCTATGACTAGGGTGGCTGGAGTTGTGACAATTTTGAGGGCCTTCCTCTGACACCGCCTGGTATAGAGGTCCTGGATGGCAGGAAGCTTAGCTGGTGATGTACTGAGCCCTCCTTTTCTCCCTCTGTAGTGCTTTGCGGTCGGAGGCCAAGCGTTGCCATACGGCGGTGATCCATAACCAGTCAGGATGCTCTCGATGGTGCAGCTGTATAATTTTTTGAGGATCTGAGGACCCATGCCAAATCTTTTCCAGTCTCCTGGGAATAGGCTGTCGTGCCCTCTTCACGACTGTCTTACAGTGTGTTTGGACCATGATAGTTTGTTGGTGATGTGGACACCAAGGAACTTGAAGCTCTCAACCTGTTCCACTGTAGCGTTAGCTAGGTAATTTACCTAGTCCAGCTAACATTCGTTACATCTAATTGAGAATCTTCCACTTTGTTGTGATGGGAAAAGCGATGATATCGCATCCCTTCTCAGCTGTCGTCTAAATGGATTCCCCATCTGTTTCAGCCTGAAAATCAGTACTACTACTACTACTACTACTACTACTACTACTACTACTACTTCTGCTGCACTTGCTGCTGCTGCCGCCATGTGCCTGCTGCTATTGCTGCTGCTACTGCTACTGCTGCTACTGCTGCTGCTACAACGCTGCTGCTGCGGCCTGCCCATCCACTACTACTACTGCTACTGCTGCTGCTACTGCACTGCTACTGCTGCTGCTGATTTATTGCCGCCACTATTACTTTTACTACTACTACTACTTACTACTACTACTACCACCACTACTGTTATGTCCAAGCGCGCCGGCAGATGGTGGCCTCGCGATAGCTCTTAGGAAACTTTGCAGTATTTTGTTTTTTATGTATTATTTATTACATTATTAGGCTCAGAAAGTGTTTGGCATCATTCACATACATCCGAGAAAACTATAGGGTAGTCAGGTAGCGACGGAGCTCACCAGCATTGCGGCCGGGGAATAAACTTTTTCAGCTTAATCCTTTGTTCCTCTCCCCAGTGCAGCAGAGCTGATTCAGCGGCTTAAAAACATCGCCGGCGGAGGCTCTCGGGCTGGCTCTGCTGGTTGACCTAGGAGGTGCGAACACCACCCTGCGCTTCAAGTATACTACTTCGCTAATGTTCAAGGATTTCTTTCCAGAGAGACATCAAGGCCTGTAACATACTCTGTTCCCGGAAGCTTACTGGCTCTCTTGGGATATTCTGTCGAATTGGTCAGCCAGATGGGTTCTCAGTTCATCGCGCCAGACAGGAATAAATATGGGGCGATGTGTGTTTCATGATTAATGACTCACATGGTGTAATTGCTTAGCTCAGCTGGTAGAGCACAACGCACTTTAGCAGGTACGGGTTCGATCCCGGGACCACACCCTTTCACAAAAAAAAAAATGTATAATGACTGTACGTCGCTTTGGATAAAAGTCTGCTTCAAATGGCATATATTATTATTATAGAGAACTCGAGTCCTTCTGTTCAACCTCGACCTAGAATAATTCACAGTCAAATGCCGACCGTATTATCTACCAAGATAATTTTTTTGATTATAGTCACGTGCCGTGTATATCCCCCTCCAAGCCGATACCACGATGGCCCTCAAAGAACTTCACTGGACCTTACATGCAAACTGGAAACCACATATCCTGAGGCTGCATTTATTGTTGCCCGAGTTTAACAAAGCAAATTTGAGGACTAGGTTGCGAAATTCTATCAAATATCCCAGTGTGACCCTGCGGCCATTTGCTATTCGAACTGTCTTGGATGGTTATAAGGCCCTCCCCCCTCCCTCCTTCCGGCAAAATCTGACCACAGCTCTATTTTGCTTCTTCCTTCACTATAAACCAGAAACTCAAACAGGAAGTACCGTACTTTAAGGACTGTTCAACGCTGGTCTGACCCAATAGGAATCCGCAGCGAAGGTTGTTTCGATCACGCGGACTGGGAAATGTTCTAGGGGTAGCTTCCGAAAATAATTTGAAACATATACACTACAGAAACAGTGACTGGGTTTATCAAGAAGTGCATAGGTGATGTTGTGCTCACTGTGAATATTAAAACCTACCTAACCAAGAAACTTCGTGGATAGATGGCAGCATTCGCGCCAAATCTGAACGCGAACACGCATTCAACAATGGCAAGGTGACTGGGAATATGGCCTGAATACAAGCAGTGTAGCTACTCCTCCATAAGGCAATTAAACTGGCAAAACATCAGTATAGAGACAAAGTGTGACGCAATTCAGCGGCTCAGACGCAAGGGCAGTATGTGGCAGGGTCTACAGACATGTCCGCGGACTACAAAAAGGAAAAACCAGCCGCGTCGCTGAGACCGATGTCTCACTTCCAGACAAACTAACACCACCTTCTTCACCACGCTTTGAGAAGTAACACAGTGCTACTGGCGAGGCCCACTACCAAGGACCGTGGCCTCTCCTTCCCTCCATGGCCAACGTGATTAAGACATTTAAGCATGTTGCTCGCCCATAAGGCTGCCGGCCCAGACGGCATCCCCTAGCCCGTGTCCTCAGAGCATCGCAGAACTCAGCTGGCTAGATTGTGTTTGCATGGACATATTCAATCTCTCACTTTCCCAGTCTGCTGTTCCCACATGCTTCAAGATGGACACCATTGTTCCTGTGCCCAAAAACAAAGGTAACAGCACAACGACTATCGCCCTGTAGCTCACCTCTGTCATCATGAAAGTGCTTTGGTAGACTCGTCAAAGATCCTTATCACCTCTTACCTGTCATCCTAGAATCCCACTTCAATTTTGCTTACCGCACCTCAATAAGATCCACAGACGATGCAATCGCCATCACACTACACACTGCCCTATCCCATCTGGACAAGAGGAATACCTATGTAAGAATGCTGTTCATTGACTATAGCTCGGCATTCAACTTCATAGTACCCTCAAGCTCATCATTAAGCTTGAGGCCCTGGGTCTGAACCCCGCCCTGTGCAAGCTGGAGTCCTAGACTTCCTGACGGAGCCGCCCCCAGGTGGTGAAGGTAGGACGCAACATCTCCACTTCACTGATCCTCAACATTGGGGCCCCCACAATGGTGCGTGCTCAGCCCCACTCCTGTACTCCCTGTTCAGCCGCGGCCTGCGTGGCCAAAGCACGCCTCCAGGCTCAATCACTCAGCCACTTTGAAGGCGACACAATTGAAAGAGGAGCATCCTGTCGGGCTGTATCACTGCCCTGGTAGTGCAGCTGCATCGCCCCACAGCACGCAGGGCTCTCCAGAGGGTGGTGCGGTCTGCTGTTACGTGAACTCAGCTATTTCCAGTGTCTCTGTGCGTCTCCCAAAAGGTTGTAATGCTTTTGGATCATAAAGCGGGTCGGTCTGCATAAGTTAGATCTTTATTCATTTAAAATTCTGTTATCCACAATTTCAGAGTCCCCTCTTTTATACTCCACAAAGTCCTTACAAAAAATCACCACCCGGCTTTAGCGAACTATTTTCCACTGTACATGGGTTTAGCTCATGTTTTCCTCTGCTCTCCTGGCCATCCAGGTCACACACATATATTCTTATCATAGGTTACTCCCCTGCATTCCTCAGTTGCTTCGTTCTCCTCACAATATTCTGACTGCCCTCATTGTACTTCCTAACTAAGCTACACATATTATCAGATTATAGTCTTATGATTTCTAACACTTTTCACACAGTTTCAGGGGTGTGATAATTGATCATTATTAATTTACCAAATTCTTCTATCATCTACCGGGAACACAGTACAGAGAGACAAACTACCCGCCCTCCGAGACACATACAGCACCCGACGTCACGGGAAGGCCAAAAAGATCATCAAGGACATCAACCACTTTCCAGAGCCACGCACTTGTTCACCCGCTATCCAGAAGGCGAGGTGGTACAGGTGCATCAAAGCTGGGACCGAGAAAATTAAAGCAACACATCTCAAGGCCATCAGACTGTTAAATAGCCGTCACTAGCAGTGGCGGCTGGTGTACATATTCTCGGTGGGGGCTGTGCCTTATCACTTTTTTTCCTGTAACCATGCGCGATATATTTTAACACAAACTGCAGGACAGCAGTGCTCCAGTGAAACATTCAGTAATTATTTAATGCCAATATTAAAAAGTTGAGGCATTCTTACACAAAAACATATTACACAAACCCAAGCCTTTCATTTTGCATTTTAAAGTGGACTTTTTTACCATTGGTAGTAAACAGGCAACGCAACTTGAGGCATGCTGTCAGAACAGAGTGGAAAGTGGACAATAACATGAAATTATTATAAAGTTTATAGGAAATCTTACACTGTATAAAAGGATGTATAACTCTAGGAAATGGATATCCAAGTGGATGGACTCAAACCTTTGACTGGAAGAATAGCATACAGTATTTTATATGATCATACTAAATGTGACTAATTGTTAATGTGCTCCAGAACTGCAACAATTAATTGATACAAAACAACATATATACATTAATATTAGCAAAGACACTATTAAGACTTTCCTAGAGTACCATATATAACTTCCGAGTTTTTATGCTAAGGTCAACTATATACAAAAAAACATGCGGCCAGAGCTGCTCTACTTGTGTGTGTGTCTGTCATCTTATTTGTACAGGAATTTTTGCCCGTCTGTCCTTCTGAGTGGCAAACCTCTCAATGACCCTTTGATTAAAGTCAGAATGTCCCTGACAAGTTTCTTTTCTCCATGGAGAGCATAGCCAGAGCGTTCAGGCGATCCTGTGTCATGCTGTTTTCTCAAGGAAGGAGTCTTGATCCTTTTCAGTGTAGAGAAGCACCTTTCTGACTCAGCATGATTGTCATGGGTGTGGTGATGAGGATCTTGGGGAGGCTGGCAGTCTCTGTGAAGGTGCTCTGAAGGTTGTTCTCCATGAAGAACTGGTACAGGGGCACTGCACCACTACAAGCCTTGAACTCACTGTTCTCATAGATGAGGACAGTTCGGTTTGAAAGCTAGCGCCTTGTTCAACATAGATTGCGCCTCCCACGGTTGTTTCAAAGCGCTGTATCGGGAACTTCACACTGTGTTGTGGGAACAGCTCTCCGTACAATAGTGTTGCGCTGATGAGGTGCTGGAGTGAAGGAGAACCTCTCTTTGGCATGTGACTCAGGATGGTTTATCTCTTACCTGTAAAGATACATCATCAGCTTTTAATTTGCAATTAAGCTATTTTGATGCAAGTGATCCTGACTGACACATGCCATGTCCAGCTCAAGTATATGAATTCCAGAAGGTGCTGATTGTTCGGGGTTTTGGCTGCATACTACCAGGCCTGAAAAAAGTTCTATGGGAAACACTGACAATTACATCACAACTTACCTCTATAGCCAACCTCTAGTTGTTCTCCTGGTCCCAGCATCCTCCGTCTGGCTTGATGGGGCTGTTGCTGCTCGTCAGATGCGCTGTCCCCACACAGAGGGAAGTGAGGCCCCCTGGGTCCAAAAAAATAAAGTTTAATTTGATAACTTGCAATCAGACTTCTTAGCTCACTGTAGATTCCCCCCTCCAACACACAACCAGTGACTGTTATATATATATATATAGACAGAACAGACAGACAGACAGACAGATAAAGAGTGTGTATATACACACAAACTATATCTAGTAACTGCTTTACTTTAACCTGTGATGTACATAATTAACTGATGTTATTACGTTTTAAAGCCTTTTCTATTACATTTGTGAGAGGGATGCAACATAATTTTGTTCTGCTGTGCACTTAGCAATAAAGTTAATCTTCAAATAACAACTAGGCCTCTTCTAGGGAAATTGACCTGGTGGACACCTGAATAATTATTACAAACTGTGTGAGTACTTTCCTGCATTATTATCAACGTCTGATTTGTGTCTTTTTGGACAAGGCTTGATTCTCGTGGTCGGAAGGTAACAGCTTAACTACGCTCCTTGAGTGACGGGGTGGTACTTGGTGAGAGAGAGAGAAGCGACCCAATTGCGGAGTAAACTAGAAAAACGGACGTTACACATGGCGGAGTGCATTACCACATTTAACAAACCAAACATTGAAATACCGTTATAGAAGGTAAAGTAAAAACCCAAACTGGTCTGTGCATCAATACCGGTATATAGTAATATATAGGCAACATACCGTATATCTGTATCAATTATCTTATCAGTTTTGCATGTATGACCCATATCAAATTTGCGCATTCACACTGAAGGAGCACACAAATGCAATGCTCATTTGGGCGTGATTGTCGCATTAGTAACACAGGTGAAAAAAAAAAATCCTGAATGGTATCCTAATGGCAGCTACCATTTTGGTTTCAGGGAGAAATACAAACAACTCTACTACCATACATTCCAATTAGACTGAAGGCATGACAGTTGTGTCCAAATATATTGGCACCCTTGGGCTTTTCTTAAATAATTCCCTATTTCTTCTAAAATCCTGATTGAAATTTGAGAGGGAAAAGAAATGGATTCTCCACACCTTTAATTATATTTCTGTAAACTTAAGTTTACAATTTAGCAATTTAGAAAATATAGACAAATGTCATGGACCCCAAATTATTGGCACCCTGGAGCTCGTGCTTGGTTGCACAGCTTTTTGGCCAAGATAGCTGCCAACATATGCTTAGTGTAGACATCAATGAGCTTGCTGCACCTTTTCTGCTGGCAATTTGGCCCATTCTTCCAGCAGCAAACTGCTGTAATTCTTCAATGTTTGAGGGTTGCACTCCCACCCGCTTCTTTTTTCAGATCTTTGCCAAAACTAATGTGGTCCCGTGTAGCTCAGTTGGTAGAGCATGGCGCTTGCAACGCCGGGGGTTGTGGGTTCGTTTCCCACGAGGGCCAGTATGAAAAAAATTTATGCACTCTTAACTGTAAGTCGCTCTGGATAAAAGTCTTTTGCTAAGCCAACTAAAATGTAATGTAAATGTCTTCTCTTTCCTTTTAAAATACTAAAACAAATATAATTGTGGCGGCTTCCTACTGATAATCACTCACTTTGTGACCAGACACATTTTAGGCTTTTAAACTGTTGTAAGTGAACTATTCATCTTTCTAACAGCATCTTTATCAGCCAATAGTAAATATAGTTATTTACCTGATTGTTAGCATGCTTTTTCTGTGAACCTCTGGACAAGTGCTTTAATGAAGACTTCAGGGTCGATGTTCCTCTTCTGCAGCTGGCTGAAAAGCATGTCCACATTTGGCATGATCTTGTGGAACAGTGCCAGGAAAAAACAAGAAAGCCTCGTCTTCGAGCATCCTCACAAAGCCCCCCGCCTCTCTGACGGTCAGGGGCATCAAAGTTCCCAGAGTCTCTGATGGTCTGGAAACACGTTAGGAGGTCATCCCCCTGTACTCGTACGCGAGTCTTTACAGCGCGACTGTGGAAGTTCCACCGTGTTGTTTGAGGCTCTGGGGAGTCTATGCGCAACCACTTCGTCAAGCACGGTGGTTCGCTTGGGAGACCTGGAGAAGAAAGCAGAAAATCCTGCAAGGTCGGAAAAGAAAGTGCCGATCCACCTGGGGATGCGTGAAGTAGCCTGCTGCATGATGAGGTTCAGCTGATGTGCACTTAGCAGTGGACGTGGCGTGCGCATTTTCTATCCACACATCCACTATTTTACGCTGCCTCCGCCGGTGGCTCCCCTCATCACACTTGCTCCGTCGTAAGCCTGGGCAATAAGTTTGGCCTTTTGTCCATGTGGGAGTATGGTGCTGAGCCTCTCCAGCAGCGCTGTAGCGATGGTGTCGTGCGGTTCGCGTTTCGATCAAAATGAACTTCGAACTCGGGCGTTACTTTTAACATCGATGTGGCGTATCACAAGCACCAACTGGCAGTGGGTGGAAACGTCAGTCGTCTCGTCAGCTTGAATGGCGATAAAATCAGCACTCTTTGCCCTCAGGATGTAATCCTTAAGCACTGACAACATACAGTCAACAGCTGCGTTTCTGTCGTCTTTGACGATGCCCTTTTAAGCGGTAGCTGTCTTCAGGTGCTCCTTCAGCACACTGTCGAGGCAACAAAATCCACTAAGCCCCGGAAAATGCCGGGGTTGTCTGAAGTCAGTCTCCTCGTGACTATATAAAGGCCAACTCAAAAAACTACAGAACTTCACACAATCGATAATTTTTGGATAGAATGTGCCTGTTTTTATCCACCTCCTCATTGTGTTTCCTCACACCCAATCCTGTGGCCGTCATCCAGCTGCGTAGCAATGTTTCCCCCTTCTAATACAGCTAGCTTTACAGAGTTGTCCATGTGTGCCCTGGTGTTCTTGTGTTTCTTTACCTTCTCTGACAGGTGTTTATATCCCTCACTCCGGTACCTGTCCATGCTGAATCTGACCCCACGTCGTTTTAAAAGCAAGCACGGAAAGCAAATAAAGCATTAGCATCAGTGGCCCAGCTAGCCCAGCCTTCCTGGTGTACCAGCTACGGGGGAAACCGCATATACTGCTTCCCTTTCTCGCCTAGCCTGCTGTCACCGTTGAGAGGTCAGGTTGATCTGGGCCCAGCTCTTTCACCGAACTTTCTCTGACAAGTTCTCTCTCAAACGGATCTTGGAGAGATTTCACCGGTTAGGGTTGGGTCTTGGAGGAGTAACGTTTCACGTTCGCCATTGTCGTCTATTAAAAATGGCGCCACTGGAAACCAGTCCTTAATTTATCAGGGGAAGGCCGAGCTTGGGCGATAAAATAATCGCCCTCCTTGGATTCAATTAAAATCGCTGATTAACTACATTTTTATGTCATACATTCATATCTTAAATTGAGGTGGCTTAACTGCCTCGTAGACCCGCCTCCTCGGGGCACTTTGCTCTCGCCCAGAGCTGGCCGGGGCGTTTGACAGGCAGAGGAAAGGTTGCGAATATGATTTTTCTATCATATCTTACACTATTACCATGTGCATTCCATATTTCAAACACACAAATATTGACATACTGATGTTTTTATTATTATTAGTATTAATATTATTAATTTTTTTATAATTTTATTTAAGGCGGCGCCCTAGCGCCTCTAATAAGCCAGCCGCCACTGGTCACTAACACAGTAGAGCCTGCTGCTGCCTATTTGAAATCACTGGCCACTGTCACCCCTGGCTCTGGGACTCTATATTTTGAGCCAGGGTGTGTTTATTCTATGTGTTGTATTTCTGTGTTGGCCAGTGTGGTTCCCCAATCAGAGAGCAACGAGTGTCAGCTGTTGCTGGTTGTCTCTGATTGGGAGCCATATTTATAGAGGCTGTTTTCCCACAATAGTTGTGGGATCTTGTTCCAGTTGGTTTGTTCATACTGGTCTGTACCGTAGGACTGCACGTGTGCGTTTGTTGTTTTGTTCTAGTGTTTACTCTCTTTAAATAAATATGTTTGCCTGCAACGCTGCGCCTTAGTCCCTCTCTCTAACGATCGTGACATGCTTTTTTAAATGGAACACTGGTCACTTTAATAATGTTTACATATCTTGGACTACTCTCTCATATGTATATACTGTATTATTCTATAACATTCTACTGTATTTTAGTCCATGCCGCTCTGTCATTGCTTGTCCATATATGTATATATTCTTAAATCCCATTCCTTACTAGTTTTGTGTGTTTTGGGTATATGTTGTTAAATTGTTAGATATTACTTGTTAGAATATTACTGCACTGTCCCTAGACTAGAAGCACAAACATTTCGCTACACCCGCTACGAACATCTATTAAACATGTATGTGACAAATAACATTTTATTTTATTTTATTTGATACTATTTTACTACTATTGCCACTACTACTAATACCACCACATTACTACTTCTACTACTACTACTACTACTACTACTGCTACCTTTTACTACTACTACTACTACTACTACTACTACTACTTCTAGTGCTGCTATGTTCCTTTTAATGTATTGATCTTAGTACCATAGCAGCAAATAGTAGCAAAATGTTAGCTCAGGTCCCCTTTAAGGCATGACCCTTTAACCATGGCTGTATAAAAAAGAGCTCATCTGTGTAGGAGTGCATTCATCCGTTGCTCTGACAGACAATAGGGTGAAGTGGTGAGACCTTGCTTTGTACCTGACAGGGTTCAGATATGTGTTGGAGCTGTGTAGGTGTCAGGACCTCAGGGATCTTCTCTGTTCTCTGCTTGAAATGACACATCACGTCACGCACGCACACATACACACGACGCACTTCACTACACACCCATCCACCACTCACACACTCACGAACACATCTTTGCGTCTCAAGCTCCTAATGACCTCCTGCTCCTTCCCGCTCTACTCCCGACCAGCTCCACAATCCCCAGGAGCACCAACGAAATTCTTCGCCGTTCTCAGTGTGACGATCAAGAGAGACTTTGGGGGCGTCCCAAATGGCACCTGACCTGTTTGGTTTACTACTCTTGACCCAAAAGCCCTATGGGCCCTTGTCAAAAAGTAATTGCATCTTAATAGGATGTTATTTGGGGCCGCATCACTTAGGGCATTCGACAGCCAATCATCTGTCTTCCTCGTCTGGTGGCTGCTTCACTTCACATTCCAGGAGAGGTCATTTTGGTTTCTGGCGGACTAAAGATAGGACTATTATTTATCTCTGTCTTGTCTGTCTGTCTGTCTGTCTGTCTGTCTGTCTGTGTCTGTCAGTCAGTCAGTCAGTCCAGTCAGTCAGTCAGTCAGTCAGTCAGTCAGTCAGTCAGTCAGTCAGTCTGTCTGTCTGTCTGTCTGTCTGTCTGTCTGTCTGTCTGTCTCTCTCTCTCTCTCTCTCTCTCTCTCTCTCTCTCTCTTCTCTCTCTCTCTCTCTCTCTCTCTCTCTCTCTCTCTCTCTCTCTCTCT